>NW_026089894.1:0-67083 GCF_024586455.1 Bactrocera neohumeralis | reverse complement strand
TATACACAGTACCAAACTGCTTTGTTAGCGGTTTTTCGGTTTTTACCGGAAAATAAACCGAAAACAGTTTGGTAACGGTTTTTTCGACCGGAATTTTGGTCTGAACCGTAAATTTTATATTTTAGATTTTAACCCATACATATGATATAATATATACAAATTTAAAGGAGTTGATACAACTCACTTGGATTGCCGCCAGGGGCTTTTGGGGATAATATGAGTGTATTTGTCTGTGTGTATGTGCCAGTGCCTATGCCTGCGCTTGTGCCTTTGCTTGTGTCTTTGATCGTGCCTTTGCTTGTGCCTGTGCTTCTTTCTCCTTTTGCTGCTGGTTGCTGTGGTGAATCCCTGGTGACTTTGTGGTTTCTTTTTTCTTTATTCTCTTTTTTTGTGTTTTTTTTTGTTTGTACGTTATTGTACCCAAAACTTCACTTATTCACTTATTTTCACAGCACGATTATTATTTGTTTTCCTTTTCACCTCACATTTATCACCCATATGTATGTATGTATGTATATTGTATGAGAATATAAGTATAAACCACAGTTTTTTTTTTTGTTTTTTGTCACAGCACGTTTTCACTCACTTTAACTTTTTATGTTGTATGTATGTATGTATATATGTACATATACTTTTTACATAGACATAAATGTATGTATGTTATATGTGTAAGACACTGCACTTTTATCCTCTTTTTTTTCCAACGGGCTTTTCAACTGTTTTCTTTTTCTTTTAACTGTGCTAAACTGTTGTTTTTCACCGCAACCACCGTTGTTCTTCCACAATTTTTCCTTTCCCAACGGGTTTTTCACTTTGTTTTTTTTTTTTTTTTTAACTGTTTTAAGCTCCGGGGTTTTTTGTTTTCACTTTTTGTTTCAACTGTGAGCCCCGGGTTTTTCACCAACACCTTTTTTGTTTTAGTTAACGCGTTTCCGCGACACCGTGTCCGATTTGTATTATTCTTGTTACTTTATTTTAGTTATTTTATTTATTTATTTTTTTTTTCACTTCCACTACTGCCGTTCGGTACGGCTTCGAAGGACCATGTAAAAATCAGAGGTTTTTTTTTTATAAAAAACTCGCGGCACTTACCAGTGGTTTTAGCGATGACCTTGATGGCGAAACAAATTAAAAAATGCGGGATAAGAGATGCCGGTAGATGCGTATATGCGCGCGGATCGTAGTAAAAAAGCAAGGCTGGCCCGTCCGCCAGTCCCTTTTGTTACTTGTGTTTGGTGTCCTCATGTGTGGTGTGAAAGGTGTGGTGTAGATGATGATGAAATGATGACGTGTTGAATATGAGGTGTGGATGTGAATATGGTGTAGATGTGTGGAATATGATGTGGATGATGTAGATGGTGTTTGAGTATGGTGTGTATGAGTGGGGTGTAGCTTGATTATATTAGGAGGGGGGTCAGGTGCTCATTTAGCCACATGTTTTCAATGATAGTCAAATAGAATTTATAAAATGTACAATGAGAGCACAAAATACAGTAAAGATTCAAATCATGTTCGGGATGGTTTTCACTCAGGTATTCAAAAAACATGTAACCAAATTAAAAATAAAACCTATATTCCAAAATTATTGCAACTTATTCAAGTAGTAATAATTCAAAGCGGAATATGCCAGGAAGTGAAATATTATAAAAATCCTTTTAAACCAAAACTGAAATTTTCGGAAACACCTACAAGAATAAACGATACTCTACATATATACATATATACGTATGTAATGAAAGGACAGTATTTTTTACAGTCATAGATAAATTTTCTAAATTCGTTGCAACATACTCATTAAATGGACAGAAACCATATAACGATTATTGAACAACTAGAAGGTCATTTTGCTAAGTTAGGAAAACTCAAAAAAATATTAATTTGTATGCTAGACAATGAATTCAAAACTTTAAGAATAGAAAAATACTATAACCTTATCAGACGGCAGATTTCATCTGTCATTAGAAATTTTAGCGATAGATTCCATAAAGAAGTAGATGAAGAAATGTAAAAAATAATTTAATAGCAGCAAAGAATAAAGTTATAAATAAATTGCGCCAAAAAAAAAAGAAAGTTATGAAGAAAAGAGAAGATTTATACAAAAATTATAAAGCTGTTAGACATAAGGAGACACCTCGATATAACAAAGAAAAGTTAGAAAATATTTATCCTCCTATTATTAAAAAACGTCTAAAATTTTCATGCATTCCAATTGATGATAATGCCAATTATATAGACACTATTGATTGAAGGACATATGACAACTACAGAAATTAGGACACAAGAAATAGTCAAAAACACAGACATAGTAATACACCTTATAAACATAAAAGAAATGGAAAAATATAATTAAGTATCTGGTGAAAACAGATAACAAAGACATATTACAAGCAGACATAAATTAATGAAGTTAATACCAAATAGAAAAAAAGAGAGGGTAGGTACATAAATGCAGTATGCAGCGGAAACGTCAGAGTTAGGAATAGTAACTTTTAACAATATTTATTTAATACTTGGAATTAAAATACCAAACATTTTTATTCAAGCCCAAATAAGAAAAAAACGTTTTAATACGGCAAATAAAATAATTGACTAAGAATATCAACTAACTAACAAGATCGATCATGATGTGATAGACGGAAGACACATCTCCAGTGTTTTAGATGTGCGTGCGCTCCGAGGTTCTAACATCGACTCGGACCACTATCTTGTTGCAGCCAAGATTCGCACCTGCCTCTATGCAGCAAAAAACGCACGCCAACAAACACAAGGATGGTTCGACGTCGAGAAGCTGCAATCACAACAGACAGCCGAACGATTTTCTACTCGGCCTGCACTCCTGCTCTCTGAGAGCACTCGTCAACAACTCGGTATAGGGGAACTGTGGGACGGCATTTCAAACTCCTTACGTACAGCTGCAACCGAAACCACTGGCAAAGAACAGCTGGTACGACGAGGAGTGCCGTGTCGTAGTGGAGAAAACAGGCTGCCTACCACGGAACGTTACGATCGACCACTACACGTGCGGGATGGAATAGATACCGAGAGTTGAAAAGGGAAGCGAGACGCATTTGCAAACAGAAAAAGAAAGACGCTGAAATGCGTGAGTACGAAGAGCTTGATAAGCTGGCCGACAGGGCTAATGCTCGAAAATTCTACGAAAAACTGCGGCGGCTTACAAAAGGTTTCAAAACCGGAGCATACTCTAGTAGAACCCCCAAAGGTGATCTAGTCACCAAAGCCCAGAACATACTTAAATTATGGAGGGAACACTTCTCCAACCTGCTGAATTGCAGTGAACGTACAACGCCAGGAGAAGGCGAACTCGATTCCCCAATCGATGACGATGAATCAGATTTTCCATTGCACGACCATGAAGAAGTTCGAATAGCAATTACCCGCCTAAAGAACAACAAAGCTGCGGGGGTCGATGGATTGCCGGCCGAGCTATTCAACCGCGGCGGCGATGAACTGATAAGGAGCATGCATCAGCTTCTTTGTAAAATATGGTCGAACGAAAGCATGCCCAACGATTGGAAGTTAAGTGTGCTATGCCCAATCCATAAAAGAGGAGACCCCACAATCTGCGCCAACTACCGTGGGATAAGCCTCCTCAACATCGCGTATAAGGTTCTATCGAGCGTATTGTGTGAAAGATTAAAGCCCACCGTCAGCAAACTGATTGGACCTTATCAGTGTGGCTTCAGACCTGGAAAATCAACAACCGACCAGATATTCACCATGCGCCAAATCTTGGAAAAGACCCGTGAAAGGAGAATCGACACACACCACCTCTTCGTCGATTTCAAAGCTGCTTTCGACAGCACGAAAAGGAGCTGCCTTTATGCCGCGATGTCTGAATTTGGTATCCCCGCAAAACTAATACGGCTGTGTAAACTGACGTTGAGTAACACCAAAAGCTCCGTCAGGATCGGGAAGGACCTCTCCGAGCCGTTCGATACCAAACGAGGTTTCAGATAAGGCGACTCCCTATCGTGCGACTTCTTCAACCTGCTTCTGGAGAAAATAGTTCGAGCTGCAGAACTAAAAAGAGAAGGTACCATCTTCTATAAGAGTGTACAGCTGCTGGCGTATGCCGATGATATTGATATTATCGGCCTCAACACCCGCGCCGTTAGCACAAGGAAGCACAGAAAATGGGTCTGGCGGTGAACGAGGGCAAAACGAAATATCTCCTGTCATCAAACAAACAGTCGTCGCACTCGCGACTTGGCTCTCACGTCACTGTTGACAGTCATAACTTTGAAGTTGTAGATAATTTGGTCTATTTAGGAACCAGCATTAACACCACCAATAATTTCAGCCTGGAAATCCAAAGCAGGATTGCTCTTGCCAACAGGTGCTACTTCGGACTGAGTAGGCAATTGAAAAGTAAAGTCCTCTCTCGTCGAACAAAAACCAAAATTTATAAGTCACTCATAATTCCTATATGGTGCAAAGGCTTGGGCGATGACAACAACCGATGAGTCGACGTTACGAGTTTTCGAGAGAAAAATTCTGCGAAAGATTTATGGTCCTTTGGGCATTGGCCACGGCGAATATCGCATTCGATGGAACGATGAGCTGTACGAGATATACGACGACATTGACATAGTTCAGCGAATTAAAAGACAGCGGCTACGCTGGCTAGGTCATGTTGTCCGGATGGATGAAAACACTCCAGCTCTGAAAGTATTCGACGCAGTACCCGCCGGGAGAAGCAGAGGAAGAGGAAGACCTCCACTCCGTTGGAAGGACCAAGTGGAGAAGGACCTGACTTCGCTTGGAATATCCAATTGGCGCCACGTAGCGAAAAGAAGAAACGACTGGCGCGCTGTTGTTAACTCGGCTATAATCGCGTAAGCGGTGTCTACGCCAATTAAGAAGAAGAAGAATATCAACAAAATATGTATTTAAAGCAAATGACAAAAATTGAATTATTAAAAAATAAAACAGCGTTATTTGAAGAAAATAAACACAACAATTAAAACTTAGTTCGCATTGCATAATAAAAAAGAATTGCAAGTTAACATCAAGTAAAAAATTAGGAATTTTAGCAATAGATAAAAAATCACTTATTATTAAAACTACAAATAATATATTTATTAATAATAATAAAACTATTCTATGCGGAAATCATGTAATCCAATTCAATAATAGTTCAATAAAGTCAAAGATTACTTTTTTTATTTTAATTGAAACAGTCGAAAGAAATATTATGAACATGAAATACGAAGATTTCAAAACTTAAAAAAAGCCAATTGTATTTCTTCATCTAAAAAGCTATTGGAGCAAATAGATGAAGAAAACAAAATAAATTTTAAATTCTTATTTGAAACTTCACAATCTTAAAATACGGTTGCAACATTTTTATAATAATTTTAGTAATAGTAGGTAGGTAGGAGTGCTGCCCGTTGTTTGTCTGACTCAATTAGCACTCGTTGTGTCATTTTGATGCACAAGTCGTAGACCTTTATTATTTGCTATCACGTTTCTTCTCTTTCAAACCATTTTGAGGTTTCGATGAAGCTACTAATATCGGACATTAGTTTTTTGTAGACATTCATTAAAGGTTTGGTGCCTGATGAATTCCAAGTGTTCTGTCTCGGATCTGTGATAGGTCTGGGTATTCACAGAGAAAGTGGAAAATTGTTTCCAGATATTGTTGTAGGGCATATCCATTTTGGGCGCATGTTCTCCAAATAGCCAGGTGGCCGGGAACCCAGATCAAGTCTATGTCGAACTTGTCTATTAGTGAGGTCAGTGTTGTCTTGAAATTAAGAACTATGGTGGAATTTGTCATGCGCGACGACAAGGCCAGCAGCGCCTCCTGGCTATCTGTGAATATTGCTGCTTTATGCATCCTCTCTTAGTTTTTCAATAGAAATTCGCTGGCCGTCCGATTGGAAATGCTAGCAAAGTTCGATAGACGGATAGAGAGAGAAATGTCCAGATCATCGGAAAATACTGCCGTTCCTACTCTGCAGTCCATTTTGGATCCGTCGGTAGAGACTGAGATGGTATCTTCCTCCCTATTATGCCCCTGCTCCATTCTCCTCTATACGGTATTCTCACCTGGAAGTATCTATTGAAACCCAGCATTCGGAGAATGTAGTCTGATTTATTAACGTTGAGGTGGTTTAGGATATCACTATGTCCATAGTTCTACGGATTCCAACCACCTAATTTTTAAATTTTTTTTGCAGAACATGATGCTATTTTGTGAATAAAGAAGTCTATGTGTAGCTCATACAGGACCACATTAAGCGCGTCAGTCAGATATGACTTGATTGCACCAGTAACACCTGCATATGCTGCTCTTTGTATTCCATTTAATTTCTTAATGTTGTATGTAATTTCTTAATACATATGTAAGTATAGTACATATACATCCACATGATTATACTAGGTTTAAGGCCATATATGCTTTACTTATTCTTTTTTCTATATTAATTTTCCAGGACAGTTTGGTGTCAATCTCCACCCCCAAGTATTTAGCTGAAGGGGATAGAGATAGTGTTGTACCGTTTAGGACGGGAAGTTGACACTGCTGGATTTTGGTTCTGCTTACGAATAGCATCATTTCTGTTTTGTTAGGGTTAACACCTAGTCCGTTGTTCTTAGCCCATAGGTTTAACCTGCGTAATGCTCTTTTCATAATCTCACTGAATGTAGAAGGGAAAATGCCTGATACCAACAACACTATATCGTCTGCATATGCTACCGCTTTCACCCCTTCACCGTTTATTTGGAGTAGTATTTCGAACAGTGTAACAACCCGTATAAGCGGGGAGAGGACCCTTCGGTTGATCGGTCCTTTATGTATGCATGTTGTGACTCGATAACTTATTAGCCATGGTTTTATTATATGTAAGTCCATTACCCTTTCTTGTACCTTCAGCATAAAGGATAGGTCCAAAATCCTTGACATTATCGTGTGTTCTTCTGCCTGGTTTTGGTGGAAACTTTAATTATTTTCAAACTTTTTGGGACGTAAGACATTTCAGGAAGTTTCCTAATCCTCCACTGTCTGTTTGAGGCCTTTGGCAATCTTACCAAGTATAAAAACTGTCTTCTGATACCGGTTTTTCCTCAGTTGTTTCGGAGTTTTCCAGAGGCGAGTAGTTCGTCTTCATCGGATTCCGATATGTCGAAGCAATTCCCATAATCGTCGCTATTATCATCCAGTTGGTTGCTGTATTAGTTCTGTCCACGTCTGCCACGTTCTTACGGACACAGTTATTGAGGCAGCTGCACAACTATATAACTGTGTCCAAAAGAACGTGTGTATTATTATATTTGACAGACGTCGTTTGCAGTCTGTCAGTCTGTTCAGCACTTCACTCTTTGACAAAGCGTGAGTTTCGGCCATGCGAAAGATGCGTGTGAAACTTGTTATTATGAATGTATGTACATATATATGTGGCACGCATTTGCTTTCGTAAGCATACAGACAAATGTGCCAAAGAAATAATATACATATGTGTGTATGTACATACCAGAGACCTGCACGATTAAGGTAGGCATCGTACGATTACGTTACTAAGTAACACTTCTGACGATTACCACGATGCGAAGGTAACATTGCGCATCGGCATCGTGGCATCGTACGATTACTATCTGGTATCGTCAATGGCAAATGAAACGAAGTACATACATAAAAGCAAATTCTTGTGATTTTTCTTTCGTATTTATGTACCTTATATTAGGAAAAAATTAATAAAATTCTCTTCATTTAAACATAAATTAATTCAATATAACATAACATAACACAACATAAATTAATTCAATAAATAAAAATAAATTAAATATATTTCGTTATTTTCGATCAAAATAAGCAACGAATTAAAAATAAAAAATATTTAATATGAACTAAATTTTTTTGTTGTGAATGCAAAAATAGAATGGCGTCCAGATTTTCTCCTTTCAAATTTGTTCTTCTTTCTTCTAATATACGGTTTGCCAAACTAAAACATCTTTCGCTTGCTGCACTAGACGCTGGAATACATAAAATTTGTCGTGCCAGTCTAGCCATCAATGTAAACTCATCTTCATGACGCCGCCACCAATTCAAAACGCAATTTTCTGTATAACATGCATTTTTGTATATTTTAATCTGCATATTTTTTTGGCTTTCACAGCCAGTCAGCAAATGAACGTCTTTATATTTTGAAAGCATATCATCCCCGATACAATACTTCATTTCTACACTTTCAGATTGAGAATCTTGAGGAATTTCCGCAGACATGCTCATTGAGATTTTGTTCAATTCCACTTTCACTAAATTATACACCTCATCACGTTCAAACTCGCTTGAGTACCGCATCGCTTATATAGAGCCTTATCACACACGGCAACTTTTGTTGCGGCAACTCTTAGTTTATAGGCGAGGGGGCGACGAGGAGAGGAGAATCGCGCCGAGTTTCCAGTGTTCAGCAACTCGCTTTGTGTTCTTATTCGTAACAGTTCGCTGCGACGTTTTTCGGCATTCGTGTTCTTTCTTTCGTAGTACATAGTTGCATTTGCGTATATTTTTTTGAAATTAATATTTTGAATATATTTAAAAAATTTAATTTCATCTTTTGGTAAGTAATTTGCAAATATGTATACAAATATACATAATATAATATAAATATTTTAGAAAATGGAGTATGACGAAAAAATCGAATTAATTAAAGATATTGTGAAATGTATGGAGGAAGCCATACAAATTGATTCATACGATAGTAAAAAGGGTGATATATGTTTGTTTTAATAAATAAAATGTATTTCTTAATTGACAGAGCTGATTAATATATGTGATAGAGTGGCCCAAATACCTATAAGGAAAAAGAAGAGACAATGGGTTAAAGTAAAGTGAAAGAGAATGAGAAAAAAACTCGAGCAGAGTTGCGCAACACAAGTTGCTCGTGTGAAGGTAATGGGCGACAGCAAAAGAGAATCGCCCGAGAATTAGCAACTAAAGTTGCCTCATGTAATCGCAAACATACTGGCCATAGAAAAGCAGCAATCTTGTGAATTTTGTCTGGACAGAATTTCGTATCAAAAATATTATCTAAACAGTTTGTAAGTAGAGATCGGATTTCATTGTTACTTTCTTCATGTAGCAATTTAAACAACTTTTCTTTTAGGATATGCATATGTAGTAATACTAAATGTATAGTTGAATTTTTCTCACCTTCCAACAACAATGTTAGATTTTTCATTGGTTCTAATACGTTTGTTATCCTGTCCAATAAATATTTTTCAATTCCGAACAAACGATGTGTTCCGCCAGATTTCTCTAAAATATCTTCAATAGCATTGAAATTTTTGCGAATAGAGCACAACATTTCAAATTTAGTGTTCCATCTGGAAGAGCACTCTTGCTTCACGGTAGTTTCAGGCATTTGGTTTCTGCCTGTTCGCTTTAGATTTTCGACAAGAGACTTACATTTTGTTATCAAATCCATAACATTAGGAGCACAACTTTTAAGTGTTTCTTTATCGAATGTGTGCTTCAAAATATTCTAATTCGGAGGTAAACAAAATACGGCTAAAAATATAAACATAAACAAACACACTATATGTCGTACAGTTGTGCTTGTTGAACACACAATTTAACATACTTCTTAAGCTGCCATTTATCTATACTAATACTATAAAGCTGAAGAGTTTGTTTGTTTTTTTGAACGCGCTAATCTCCAAAACTACTGGTTCGAATGGAATAATTCTCTTTGTGTTGGATAGTCCATTTATCGAGGAAGGCTATAGGCTATATAGCATCACGCTGCGACCAATAGGAGCGAAGAAACAGTGGTAAATGTGTAAAAAACAGGGGAAATTATTTATCTTTGAGGGCTTCCGTTCCTTGCGCTGCGAAAGCGGTTCAAGATACACAAAAGTTATGTATGAAAGAATTATTTTTCTTTTAATGATCTAAAAAAAAATCTGTGAATATCGTTTTTGTGATAACTAATTTGGTCGAAATTATTTGTTAGAGTTGTATTAACATAATAATATTAATCTTTATCCAAATAAATGTGTTGTTCGGTAATTCTTTTGACATAATATTCAGTTTACGTAAATATCAAGTGCAGGTAAAAATAATTAGGTACCTGATTATTAATCTTACATTTCTTTTTTCTACATTCTTTTTATTCATTTTCTACGTTCTCTCTTTGTCACTATAATTTCTAGAAAAAGAACTCAGCTTTCTCGGCAGACTGCTACTGCAAAGCGGCTGCGAGTTTTGGGCAGCAATGAAACTGAGGATGAGAATATGCATAGGTTGGGTACTTAACGAGCAATCATGAACAAAACCGTGCTAGGGAATCGAGCGTTGAACGTTCGCAGCGTCTAGCCTCACAAAATTGCCGAACTTTGGCGAACCGACAACGAGAATCAAGCGCTGAACGATCTCAACGTTGGGCCTCACAGAATTCCCGAACTTTGATTTTAAAATTATCGTCAAATATGAGAGCCCATTTGGGGGGAGGTAGTATAACTTTCCCTTCAAAATTAATTTTAGTAGGAGACGGGAAAACACCTCATTTTCAAAATAAAGTTTAAATTGACCGTGATTTAGGAGTAAGAGTAGGTAACATTGAGGATTTAATATCAAAAGTTTACCCTGACATCAGCGAAGTAGAAAATAAAGATCACCAATGGATGTGTCAAAGGGCAATATTGGCGGCGAGAAACAGTAGCGTGGACGAAATTAATGACATAATTTTAAATAAACTTGAAGGAGATATAGTCACATACACATCTATTGATAATGTAATGGATCAAGAACATGTGGTCCATTACCCACAGGAGTTTCTAAATTCTTTGAACCCAAGTGGCCTTCCTCCACATTCCCTTAAGCTAAAAATAGGCGCCCCAATAATTTTACTTAGAAATCAGAAACCACCGCAGGGGCAAACATTTAAACACGTGGGGATCGATTTACGCCAAAACTGCTTTCACATGGCCAATTATATGTCGCGTTGTCAAGATCAGGTTGCGGAGAAAATCAATATGTTCTTCTGCCACCAGAAAATAAAACAAAAAATATAATTTACGCAGAAGTTCTTTGATAACAGAAATTGACGCGGACGAAGATAAAGGCGAAGCCCAAAATCAGTATTTCACGCGGACGAAGTCGACGGCACAGCTAGTCTACTATATTGATTATAAAAATTTGAGCTATTGGAAGTCGCTTTATAAATTTTTTCTGAAATAATATCCTCATTATCCTTCATTCTACTTAAAAAATCGGGTACTCAATTTTCATACTTTTTAAAATATTCAATGTCAAATTGGAATTCTCCAAGTTTAATTAACCATCTTTGATGTCGAGCTGATATATCTTTTCCTTTGTATTTAGAATGTAACACTTTTATCTTTACTTTAACTTTTATTATTATGTGGAATAAAATAATTAGTACTCCATATTATTGGAGGATAGAGTCATGAGTGGAAGTTCACGCAAGTGAGGAAAGTTCTCTGATCGCCATTGACTTAGGAGTGGCCAGAAACGATTATTTTACATATGTATGGCTCAAGCAGCTTACGACTTCCAGCCTTTGGCCAAGTATCCTCTGCGTAGCCTAAGAATATCCGTTTGAAGGCGAGCTAAAGTGAGAAGCCGAAACATCCCCCACACTGTAAATCTGAGGAACATTGACCGGAAATAACAGCTTCTGATATTTTATAGAGATAAGCTTGGTCTGTGCTAAGTTGGGTCGGATTAATAACCTCAGAAGGTAATTGGCAGGATGGAAAACTTTCAAATTTGACAACAGGCAACTTCTCACAATCAGTCAGCAGTTTACCTATGTCGCCAGAGAATGTATGTATTTGGACTCTTTGAGACACCATCTATGTGTTCTAAAAGAGCACGAAATGGAAGTTCGTTGAAATGTAGAAGACAAACAACCCACTGTAATGGCCTACCTATTCTTTCTTCTAGTTTCCGAATGATTCCACCTTTCCAATCTGTGTTCGTGTTGGTGCCATCAGCTCCGACAACTTCTAGATGTTCCACATCAACTGAATTGTCTTGTAAATGTTGCCATATAGCTTGCGTCTCATTCTCAGCTGACCCGGAAGAAGAGGTGACGTGGCCAAAGTCATGACAACCAGGTTCCGCTATAAGAGAAATATGTTCCTCTTTGACAGTGTCGCGGTAGTACTTTTCACCTTCGCTGACTTGTGTAAGTGTATTGTTTTTGCGGCCGTCAAAATACAGCCCATATTTAGAGTCAATACTTTCGGTGTTTTGGAGCTTAACTTCAACACTTTTTTTTGCCCGACTAATCTTGCATTTGTCAGTGACAAAGCTAGCCTGATCCTCTGTTATCGTACCTGCTTTCTTGGCATCCAGAAAAGCAGATGAAACAATCAAGGCCGCTGCTCTATCACTTACTCCGAATCTTTGGGAAGCTAAAGCAGTATGTTTTAATACTAGTGTGTTTTGTTTGGTTTTAGAGGATGGAACAGAATATTCATCATCAGCATCGTTTTTGGAAGAATCCATGTCCGATGCACCTACATTGTTGTCGTCTGTATGAGAGTCTGGCTGATCTGAATGGTCACGTGTTCTAGCTGATACTTTTCTGGTAAGTGTTGATGTTGAATGACGTTTTGAAAGCTTTTCTTTACGTTCATTTTTCTTTGTAATCTTTTTTGTTTCAGGTAGATCAACACTTCCAATGCGACCGATTCTTCTGGTTTTCTGGTCCAAGAGAAATGGTTGTTCATTGATAGGAACTTTCCTTTCCTTTGGACAAGTGCAACAAGAAAAATAAATGCATTTACAAGCAGCGATGTCAAATAATTTTCCGGCAGAAGAGACAAAGTCGTCTCTTTTAGAGCTCAAACCTATTGGGTTCCTTAAAAACATTTGTTTAAAAGTCAGAAATTTCTTATGGTATGTGGTGAGCATTTGTACAATTCTGGTGTGTGAAACTATCGGAATAGATGACTTTTTGAAAGTATTTTCAACCTGTTCACATGAGCTATGAGCGTTCTGCAGCATCCCACATCACATCACCACACATCACGTCACGTCACAACACCTCATCACACAACAGCTCACAGCATACCCCAATACACACACACGCATCAAATACCGATCATTACTACAACACTACAACACAACAACCATACGATTATTAACGAGACGACTCGTAATGTCAGCACCCAAATCATCAAAAGGGATGGCTCCGACCGGGATTCCCTCTGATCCGTTTCATCCGTAAGGCAAGACAGTCGTCCGCGATATTCAGTTTTCTTAATTTTTAACCGCAACCATCACCGCAATTTCTTTCTTTTTATCAACTCGAAAAGTGCCGTGAAGTATCGAGTTCGCCAACAGTGTCCAACATTGGAATTTCGATACATACAATAAATAAGAATAAAATAAGATTCTATTGTGATACTACAGTGAAATAAATATTTTATAACGTGCGAAAATCAGTGCTTTATTTTCCAACTCATAGGTATAGTACTATAGAAAGTAAGTATACCATTGGCACCCGCTACTACAACCTTTTTTGCAACTATTTCTGTAACCTCTTTACTCCTAGGTTCATAGTTGTCGCCTCGGAGTCGCCCTATAAGAAATCTTTCAAACTGATAATACAAAAGAACATCCTGGTAAGTAGGTAACACAGCACTTCAGACAATTCCCACCATCGGTCAGCAACTCAGTACGAAACTCGAAACCCAGCAATAGCTAACGTCGCGTCAGCAATATTAGCGGCTTCACACGCGCATCCGATTAACTGCTGACTATAGGCAACGTGACCCGTAAAAATTGTAAATAGTGTAATAAATCGTAAAATTTGTATTTAGTCTTAAGACAACATTTTAATAATAAAGACGCGGACGCGAGTCCGCTATCCTTTTTTTGAAAATCATAACCATAAACAAATGGTTTAATTGGCGCTCGAGCAGGGACCGCGCTCGAAGGTAGTGAAAGCCTAAAAATTAAAAAGTAAGGCTACGCGAGTGAGTAAAAATTACAATACCGAGTAATACACAAAAGCGGCTACCGGAGCACCAAAGGATAAAGAATAATAACGTCGAAGGACCAAAGATATCCTGATGGGAAGCTGCCCCCTTACACCGGACTGAAAGCGTTAGGATCCGATAGGAAGGGAACGCACCCTCCACCACGTGCGCAACGAGGGACCCAAGTAGGACAGCAAACGGGACGACACCCCTTGCGCCAGGAGGCTAGATATAAGTAAGCATATAGATTAAGAAATATTAAATTAATTAATTAAAAAATTAGGAAATTTATAAAACATTTGAAAGTGAAAAGAAAAGAAATAAATAAAGTAAGCCAGAAATTATACCTGGAATGTCGAAAATTTATGAAAAAAATAGAGATATTAAGGTTAATTGAAAATAAAAATTATATTTCAGAATTTTAAATTTTATTCAAAAAAAGAAGAAGAAAACTAAAATTTTATATAAATATTTCATAAAATATTGAACGTAAGTAAAAGTGAAATTAACTAATTGAAATTGTAAAATTTAAGTGCATATAAATTTACAAATAATCAAAAGGGCGTAAAGCGATAAAAAAATAATAACTCCTACTTTTGCAAACAATTAACTAAACGAAGTTTTGTACGCAAAAGTAGTATAATTTAACCCAATTCTGCGATTCCTACCCAAAGGACCCTCCAGGATAAAAGGGTAAAACCAACTACTGGTTTTCAAAAACTATAATATCCTCAAAATATCCATTAAAATTATGCCAACCAATTCCATACGACCCATACGACCTTCTGTGCTAAACGCACCCACCGCAGGCAATACCCAAACATCCCATCCTGTTCCAAATTCTGGCGAAATGAATCTGGAACAATTAACCAATATTATAAGTGGTGTGGTCACAAACATTTTAAGACAAGAAGGACGAAACATAGTCCAAGCTGCGCTTAATCCAAACGCAAACTTTGCAAACTTAACTGACGTGACTATAGACTCTACACTGACAAACAACATCAACGACTCAGGTAAAATCCCTGATGTGGTAAGATGTCTTCGTGAATTCTCCAGGAGAATTCAGTTCATGGAAGAAAAGCGTGGACAGAATTTTGGAAATATACGAATCCTTAACGTAGTAAGAAACAAAATTTTGGGCAACGCAGACATTGCCCTCGAATCATATAACACACCTTTAGAATGGAAGGCTATTTCAAAATGCCTTACTCTTCATTACGCCGATAAAAGGGACGTAGGTACCTTAGAGTACCAAATGACGTCATTAGTTCAAGGTAACCATACTATTCAGGAATTTTACAAAAGGGTATATTCGCACCTATCTCTCATTCTTAATAAACTTGGTTGCATGGAAATCGGTGCTGAATCCATGCATTTACTCACACGAACTTATCGTGACAAAGCCCTTGACACTTTTATTCGAGGACTGAATGGCGATTTGCCAAGGCTCCTTGGCATGAGAGAACCCGTAGACCTCCCTCAAGCTCTTCACTTATGTCTTAAGTTAGAAAACCAGAAATTTCGTTCGCATTACGCGATCAATAATAATTCCCACGTTAGAAAAGCTCAGGACTTTCGCCCACCTCTTCCGCCTAAAAAGGCCACCAACGAATTCTACCCACAATTGGCTTACATTCCTAAGCCATATTCATCTAAACCGAACTACGTGCCTCAGCAACGGCAACAACCAAATTTTAACTATAGCAATTCTCCAAACTTTCGGCCAACATATCAACATCCCGCTAGGCCACAACCCCCACGTCCTTTCGGACTTCCGCGTCCAGAGCCAATGGAAGTAGACCATTCTCTACATACAAAAGCGGTTAACTATATGAATAGAAATGCACCCAATAACCAAGCTTGGAAACGACCGTCAAATTGCCCTCCACAAGTGCCTTTCAAACAACAAAGGAACTTCCATATAGAAACCGGTAGAGAAGATCTATATGACCAACAAGCCACATATGACCAACATGACGAACAAATCTTGACATCGACAAAGGAAGAATACGAAACAATGTTAAACAACGAACAAATCGAACAACTAGTTCAAGAGAGTAGCTAACCTGACTACATATATATTAATTTTTTAGGATGAAAAGTTCTTCGTTGCCTTATATAGAATTTAGAACGAAGAACGGAAATTTTTTAAAAATACTTATAGATACAGGATCAAGCAAAAATTACATACAACCACAACTTGTAGCAAAACCAATTCCTAATGAAGAAGCTTTTTTTGCAAATTCCATAGCAGGAAAGATTCAAATTACCCATCATACAATAATTAATCTAGCTCAAATAGATAACTCGAATTTGAAATTTTTTATCCTACCAGGACTGAAATCTTTTGATGGTATTATCGGAAACGATAGCCTCAAACGCCTCAATGCAACTATAAACATTCGCGATGACATAATTAAATTCGGTAACGGTAAAGAAATAAGAATAAAACAGAAGCTTTCTCCTACAGTAAGCAGTATTGACAGTATTGAGGACAGAACATATGACACCTTCTCAAAAATTCCTCATTCAAAAACTTGCAAACAAATATTCTCAGTTATTTTCCGATCCAAATGAAAAACTAACCTACACTACTACCGTAGTAGGCGAAATCAGGACTTCTTCAGGTACACCCGTTTACACCAGATATTATCCATACCCTATTGGCATGAGAGAATTCGTCACCAAGGAAATCCAAACCTTACTCAAAGATGGCATAATAAGACCATCACGTTCTCCATACAACTCACCAGTTTGGGTTGTTCCAAAAAAATTAGACGCCTCCGACGAAAAGAAATTTAGACTTGTAATTGATTACAGAAAATTAAATAATGTTACTATTTCCGACAAATACCCCATATCCGAAATAAATGAAATTACTGCGCAATTAGGAAATAATAAATATTTTTCCGTATTGGATTTAACAAGTGGATTCCATCAAATTCCTTTAAAAGAATCTGACATTGAAAAAACAGCCTTTTCTGTCAATAATGGCAAATATGAGTTTACACGACTCCCATTCGGGCTGAAAAACGCTCCTTCTATATTTCAAAGAGCCTTAGATGATATTCTAAGAAACTATATAGGTAAAATCTGCTATGTCTACATTGATGACATAATAGTTTTCGGCGAAGATGAAGAAAGCCATCTCCAAAATATTGAACAAATATTTCGCACTCTCAAAGAAGCAAATATGAAGGTTCAAGTGGACAAGTGCGAATTCTTCCGAAATGAAGTCGAGTTCCTAGGCTTTATTATTTCACCAAGTGGTGTAAAAACCAATCCTTTAAAAGTTGAAGCTATACAAAATTTCCCATGTCCGAAAACTTTGAAAGACTTAAGATCTTTCCTTGGCCTTTCCGGCTACTACCGCCGCTTCATAAGGGATTATGCTAAATTAGCAAAGCCCCTTACTTCGCTCTTAAGAGGGGAGGATGGACGCATTTCAAAAAATGCATCCTGTAAAAAGCAGATAACTCTCAATAGCGCAGCATTAGAAGCCCTCAATAAAATAAAATCCTCACTCGTTTCAAAGGAAGTAGTTCTAGCATATCCTGACTTTAATAAAGATTTTCACCTCACCACTGATGCATCTAATTATGCTCTCGGAGCAGTCTTAGAACAATCAGGCAAACCCATAGCATTCATATCCCGTTCGCTAAGTAAAGCCGAAGAAAACTACGCCGCAAATGAAAAAGAAATGCTGGCAATAATATGGGCACTTAATAGTTTCAGAAGTTATTTATATGGTTCACCCAAAGTAATCATTTTCACAGACCATCAACCCCTAACCTATGCATTAAGTAATAAAAATTATAACGGAAAAATGAAAAGATGGAAATGTATCCTCGAAGAGTACAATTACGAAATGAAATACAAACCAGGAAAGACAAACGTTGTAGCCGACGCACTATCGAGACTTCCACAGACTGACGTTAACGTCCTAACGACTACTGACCATAGCGACGAAAGTTCCGCACATCAGCTCATCCCAGCTACTGAAGCACCCATAAATGCCTTCAAAAATCAACTATTCATCTTAATCGGTGACATAGATAACTATACGTTTGAAATACCATTTCCCTGTTTCCATAGACATACAATTACAAAACGAGAATATTCGACACAGGACATTATAGACATATTTAAACAACACCTTGGCCCAGCATTACTTAACGGTTTATACACTACAGAAAGCTTAATGGGAAAAATTCAGGAAATATATCCACTTCACTTTGCAAATATCAAAATTAGATTCACACAAAGCCTACTTCAAGACATCGTGTCAGAGACAGAACAGGAAGAAATAATTATTAAAGAACATCAGAGAGCACATAGAAATAGTCGCGAAAACAAAACACAAATATTACAGAAATTTTACTTTCCAAGCATGCATTCTAAAATCGAAAAAACAGTTAAACAATGTTCCATATGTCGCGAGCATAAATATGATAGACATCCTCCAAAACCACGGTTACAAGAGGCTCCCATTCCTCAGTTTCCAGGAGAAATCGTACACATTGATGTTTACTCGACAGAAAAAAGGCTAATACTCACGGCCATTGATAAATTTTCAAAATACGCACAGGTTAAAATTATACAGTCCAAAGCAATAGAACATATAAAAAACCCAATAAGAGAATTAATGATCTCATTTGGAATACCAAAACAAGTAATAGTAGATAACGAAAAATCTCTCAATTCAGCCACATATTAACTTTACTAAAGGACCAAATGTCTATTAAAGTATATACCACACCACCCTATAGTAGCACTAGTAACGGACAAGTAGAAAGATCCCGTAGTACACTTTCTGAAATAATGAGATGCTTAAAAGCAAACAACATAGGAATAACGTTCGAAGAATTATTTTTCAAATCTGTGCAAGAATAATTCAACGATACATTCAACAACCAGAAACAAACCCATCGCCACATTCTTTGGGAATAGAATTTTTACCGACCCGCAACAGCAGCAGAGAAAGGAAAATATTATATTACTTAAGGAAAAACAGGAACAAGATCTTTCTTACCATAACAGCAAAAGATCAGAACCTAAAGAATATTCCCCAGGAGACATAATTTATGCAAAAATAAATAAAAGACTTGGTTCAAAACTAACTCCAAAATATAAAGAAGAAATAGTATCTGAGAATAATAGAACAACAGTTAAAACAATGTCAGGACGTATAATTCACAAATCTCTAATAAAAACTTAACTATCTATTTTAGAAACAATGGATCTATGCAAACTTATAATTATTTTCACGGTGATTACATCTTCACTAGCAGATGTAAAAATTTTGGACTACAGTAAAGCTCAACTCATTACAATAGACAACGGAAATGCAAAAATACAGGACGGAACACTTAGACTAATACACCTCATTGACCTAGACCGTTACGAACATTTCCTGATAGAAACTTATAATGAAATAACCACTCAAGTCCCTAAAGATAACTTCCTTTATCCTATCCTCAAACATGAAACTACCCAAACTTTTGAAATCCTCAACACCCTTAAACCGGTAGAAAACAAAAAGAAGAGGAGATCAATTGACATATTAGGAACGGCATGGAAATACATCGCCGGATCTCCTGATCATAATGATCTTAATATTAAAAATGACAATTTGAATAATCTGTACCAAAATAATAATAAACAAATAATTATTAATAATTTACTTGAAAAACGTATAAATAATATAACAAATATTGTCAATAAAATGTTAAATACCATAAAAAAAGATGAAGACACTATAACAGGAATTATGATAAATTTACAAAACAGAATAAGATTGATCAAAGAAGAATTAATAAATATAAAATATGCCATCCAATGGGCAAAACAAATTATAATAAACTCAATACTTTTAAGCTTTGATGAAGTTAAATTTTCTATTAATAAACTAAAGGAGGAACAAATGCCTTTTAAAACTGCCGAAGAGGTACTGAAATTCTCAAACATAAATGTACTAAGCAAAGATATGACGATTCTATTATATATGATAAAAATTCCGTTAACTTTTTATGAAACATTTAAAAAAATAATTATAAGACCTGTAAAGAAAGAAAACAATTATGTAATTAAAACGGACTATAAAGAAATTCTTAAAGGAAAAAATAAAATATACGGAATTAAAAATGAATGTGAAAATTTTAGCGAAATAGCAATTTGTAAAGTTAATCTAATAGATCTAAGTAAAGACGATTGTATATGTAGAATAGTAAATAGCTTAAATTCCACATGTACCATAACAAACGGGAATCACGTGCCCACAATCGAAGAAACAAAAACTGGAATAATATTGCTGAATAAATTTAATGGAAAAATAGAAGCCGATGGGGAAACTAAAGAAATAAACGGAACACATGTCATAATATTTTACAGCTCAATAATCAAAATTAACAATCAAATATTTAGCAATATCGAAGCAAAAACAATTGAAGCCATTCCCGCAATTTTGCAACCAGCCCCAATAGAAAAAGAACGTATTGAACTGCTATCATTGGGAGCTTTAAAAGAATTACACCTCACCAACATCAAGCGGATAAATTCTCTTAAGAAAGCTACACTATCTATCGGCAGCCTGACATCGGTAGCTTTAATTACCATCATAATAATTTTTATCTTATTACGGAAAAAGAAGATTGAAATAAAATATATAGAAAAGGAGACAATAAGACCTAACATGAGTCAAATAGTTACCCTTCCAGAAGAAACTCATAATATTCCAAATTATATAAAATTTAACGATCTACCTTTCTATTGATGATCGAGGACGATCATATTTAAGAGGGGAGGAGTTAACACAGCACTTCAGACAATTCCCACCATCGGTCAGCAACTCAGTACGAAACTCGAAACCCAGCAATAGCTGACGTCGCATCAGCAATATTAGCGGCTTCACACGCGCATCCGATTAACTGCTGACTATAGGCAACGTAACCCGGTACAAGCGTAGATTTAATTTAGACTTAAGGTAAAAATTGTATTTAGTCTTAAGACAACATTTTAATAATAAAGACGCGGGCGCGAGTCCGCTATCCTTTTTTTAAAAATCATAACCATAAGCAAATGGTTTAATTTATATAATTATGTGTGCATGTAAACAAAAATGACAGACCATACGCATAATATTTATAAATTCGTCTACATGCAACATATGTATGTACTATGTAAATATGTACACTCAATGCTTCATGCGAAATTTCCGTTGACACGGCCAACCAAAGGCGAAGCTCACGTTTTGTCAAAGAGTCAAAGCAGAGAACTTAAAGCATAGAGAAGGTGCAGGTTCGACAGTGAACATTTGTTAGATTTATAGTAAGGAATTCACCTCATACCCACAGAATTCACGCTGTGAAATGTTAACATCTCAGTATATACGGTAATAAACCTTTCCTTTGTTTACATACATATACTCACCTCTAGAAAATCTTAGGGTGTTGTGTTACACTTTTTTTGCTACTTTCATGGTAATCAGGGTGTTGTGTTAGCATTTAAACTACATATAAATTTTAAATTTTGATGACCGGGACTTTAAAAGATATTAAATAATGAAAGAGTTTACGTTATTTAAGTGATTATATTGAATTACTTTGCATATCTGTTCAATTTTATTGGGATATTTGTTGTTGTTTAATGTTAAATCAGTTGTTTTTTTTTTGTGCAATTTTTAAACACGCTTCAATCAAAATTTGGAAATATTTTGCATGCAGTAGGATACAATCCTGGGTGGTAATTTGTCGTTTGACATATACAAATTGACAACTCGTTAGCCGTTATAGGAAAACATCAATTGGAAATTGAGTTTGAAATGAAAGATATGTCGAAGTTTTTAATAAGAATACATATTAGTGTTAATAATAAAGTTTATATTAAAAATTGTAGAGCCTTTTTATTGCTACGAAAATGCACAACCCGACGTTTTAAAAAACTTTTTATAAGAATTAGAACATATTTTTCTTTAAGAATTTTTAATAGGCAGGCAGCCAGCCCTCATTTTCGGCACATCAAATTTTTGAGCATTTCACATAGGGAACTACCTCCCCCTTCTAAAAGCTAGCTTCTGTATTTTAATATATTTAATAGAATTGTAGGATTTTGGATGCATCTATTGTGATAGTTTAGAAATCTTTATTAATTATTAAATTATTTTGTGCAATATTTTTATTAAATTTTTATGTAAATTATTAATTATTTTTATTTTAAGTTGAAAATAGGCCTACCGGAGAACCGAACACCTAAAAAAGTCTGTAACGCGCTTTATTGCAAACCTCTGGGGTGGTGTGGAAAATGCAAAACTTAAATATTCAAAAATAAATTATCAAAAATGGTATACGGATGAGAATTAGAACGATGTATTAAAAATTCAGCTTCAAATGCCTAAATATCTTCTTTCCAAATTAAAATTATTGGTAATAATATTTCAAAAACTTACGAATACAAACCGTTTTATGTTTTCTGTCTGTCAATTAAAAACGAATACATTCATAAGAAAACTCACCACCGAGAAATCTAAGAACAGGGCTGCTTTTTATTAATAAGAACTCACTACATAAAGAATATCTGACTATCAGTAAATGATATTTTTATGGGCGAAACATGACACACTATGGCGTTTAAATCAAATATTAGTAAATATATGTCATTAATAAATAATTTCCTTTTATATTAAGCATTAATATTTATAGTTTTTGTTATTTAATAGAATAAATTTGCTAAGTATTTTCTGCCTCAATATATACAGCAGTGCGTTGCTACCTCTGTAAATCCAAGATGGCCGCTATTCACCCCTCAGAAAGCTACCACGAAAAGGTTATCTACTGTATATACTGTGGTTAACATTTTTAACAGTTCTCCACATACTCAAACAGAGAATATGAAAAGAACTAAATATATGTATTTTCGGCATATGATGTCGTGGCATGTATGCCCAAGCAGAGAATATGAAGAGACATAAATATGTATATGTATGCATGCCCATGTTAACACTCACAACAAATGTAAAGAATTTTGTTTTGCATGCTTCAATTTTTGCTTTCAACTTGACAATCGCAATGTATGCAAATATGTATGCTTTTGCGTTTTTCCGTCGGCATTTCCATATTGGCATGTAAAAATAATTATGAGTAAAATTTTGTATGAATGCATGCATAGTAATATTTACAGTCAATTTGGACTTGCATATTTAATAATTTTATTTGATTTGTACTATACTAATAAATATTTTTGTATTATGTTTCTTACTAATAGAAATTGAATTTATCACAACAATATATAAATACATCGCGTTCAGAAATTCAAATCATGATTTTATCACTTAGCAATATATTACATGTGCGCGAGTTAATTTTTATATAAAGTAAAAATGAGTCAAAAGAATATATTTTGAGCTGCACCGAAATGTGTACTCTTTATTTATACTCTTAAGACTACTTATTACATGGTTCTTACTTCTATTTATACTAACTAATATGTTTACTTATTACTAGTTGATAGTTTGTTAAGATACACATTATGTTATTTGTTTAGGTTTGTTTACATATATGTATATTGTTTGCTTAGATGCAATTGCTTTGTTTTAAGATAAGGTTGTTGTGGCATTCAAACTCAATGTTGTTTTGATACTCGTTTGTTTAGGATTGTTTATTGTAGAGATAGTGCATTTCAATTGTTCCAACTCAAAGTGTAAACACAATGGCTACGACAGACTGCAAACTACATCTGTCAAATATTAAAATACACTCGTTCTTATGGGCAGTGTTATTTTGACAGCTGCACGACTACACGACTGCAGGCCGACAGTTGTCGTTCTCGCTAACTTCAATATCCTCCTATTTTTGCCAACGACGGTACGACGACAGTAGAGTTGACAGTAGAATGGAAGATAGAATGAGGAGGTAGAGTGGTGATGCCACTAATATGTAAAATGTAAAATTATTCACAGCTCTAACAAACTTGATGTTATTTTACAAATAAAAGCATAAAATAGCTGTATTATAGCTCTATTATATCATTTGTAATAACAATTGATAATTTAAAGCAAAAATATTGACCTATTTACTTATTTTTTGCATAAAAAATTTCACTTTGAACAAAATATTAAAATTTCATTGAAGAGAAAGGTATTAGTATGGCCACAACGAAATTGTGTACATACAAAATGGACAACTGCGTTGTTTTGTGTACATGCCGGCCATTGTGTTGTTGTTGCTTCTCAAAATGTACATGTAGTAAGATGAACAACGACGTTTTCAGTTCACTGTCGTGCCGCTGCAGTCTGTCGTAGCCATTGTGTTTACACTTTCAAGGTTGTTTCTGCATTCGTTTTACTGAAACAAAAGGTTGTTTTGATGTTTGTTACTATTATAAGAAATCAGAGAACGTATAATATAGAGAAGGTTCAACTACGGACAAGCGTGTAAACTGTCAAGAGCCATGAATTTTCTATTAGTGGATTTCACCACTTTTGGCTCGGCAGGAGAAATTTTAACAGAAATGAGTGAACAGAGCTGAGCATTGAATGAAAATTATGCTCAGAAATATACATTGCTTTTACAGACGCCTGTTGGCCTTTGGCTTATATTTTTATACGTTTACATGCTATCATATCAATTGATATGAATATAATTTTGCGAATTTTTGTGAATTCATGCAAAGTTGATAACATTATTATTAAATCATGCTATTTTCATGGTAATATTTGTAGTTAATGGGCAAATGAGCCACTTTTTAAACATTCCTTATCTTTGATAATATTATATAATTTCGTATGCATGTACATATATATGCTATATACATACATATATGAAATATTATCGTAATATTCTAAAAACATAATATGTATATTACCATAATAATATATGAAATCATACCTCTTATCATTTAAAACTTTCATACGCATCTATCCTGGAGATATGTATGTATGCAAGTACAAATCAATTTCAAATCAAGATATTATCATTTATCAGTAATATAAAAAGCGCGCGCTTCTCTATATTTACGTACACGCAAATGTACATATGTATGCATGTGTGTATGACATCCTCACACAATTAATATATGCGTACGCATGTAAATCAAAAAATACAAACGTTCATCTGGAAAAACAACAATAGTCTCAAAAATCATCATACATACTTACAATATGAGTACACATGTAAATATGTGCGTATGACATTCCTACACAAACAATACAACATACATACTTATGTGCGTTCACATGTGGATATGTCCCACAAAAACAATATTGTTCATAATCAAGCATCATCATACACACTTACATATGTATATGCGTAGACATGTAAATATGTGCGTACGACATTCCCACACAAATAATGCATACACAACATATGCATATACTTATATGCGTACACATGTGAATATGTCACCCGCAAAAACTACAAATAAAAACAACAATCGTTTGAAAAAGCATCAGAAACCAATATGGCAGCCGAATTTCGACGTCAAAATTTATAGTAAATTACACAACAACAAAATTTTCATTCATGAACGCAAACGTACTTTCAAAAAGCATATTCGATTCATTCATAAAAGCAGACGCCATTACATCTCCCCGAGCATGCCTTGCCTACAAGCGTCTTTTCGCGACGATTTCAAAAGCTAAAAATCATAAATTGAATATATTTCTGAAGTTAGAAATGGAAAAAGTCACAACCCCGCAAATATAAGTATTAAAAAATATTAGAATAAAATAGACAACATGGTTTATTTGTCGAATTTCAAGTCTAGAAATTTTTCATAGAAAATATTCAATATTCTTCTGATTTTTGTGTACAGTCAATCCCGGTTAAGTAGTACTCCGCTTAAATGAAAATCAAATCCCTCCCTCATCACTCTTAACAGCCTATATTATATCTTGCTGCATCTCACGGTTTGTTTTTTGAAATACATAGAAATTATTGTTTAAGTACGACTCGTTTAAGTATCCGCAGTCGCGTATATACCATATTATATTTTTATTTTTAACAAACCAAAAAATTCGGTATCTTTGACTGTGGCACATAACCGGGATTGACTGTATTTGTCAAGGAATGTGAAAAATATTTTGTAATTCTGAAATATTTTTTCGCAGCTGCGTCGATATGTATGCAAGCTCACGCACAAACATACCTACATATTTACGCTGGTTTGTCGGCGGAGCTGTACAGCGGCAAGGGAAGCGGTGACAAACGGCGGCCATTCGTTTATTTTTTTCGGCACAGCTCATTGGTTGTCCGTGACAACTGAGTTTTTGTATGAAACAATGGTTGTATATATTTACATACAAAGTTGTTTGTAGACAAAAGTACAAACATTATGCGAATGATTGTTTCAAATTTGTTTACATGAACACAAAATTACATACATAAGTATGTGAATATGTGAACTTTTTCGTTTCGTTTTTTAAAATCTGTTTACATGCACACATAATTACATACATATGTATATGCATATGACTTTTAAGATTTGATCAAAACGGGATTTTATCAAAAAATTTTTTATCATTACGGGTATGGTTTTTGAAAATCTGTTTATATGTAAGTATGTACATATAATTAGATACAACCATATGCGAATATGTGCGTCGGCTTGGTCTTCAAAATGCTATCAAAACCTCTAATGCCCAATATATGTACATGTATCTAAGTATATTTATTTAGGTAATAATGGAAATATGACTTTATCATAAATTCCAACAGATTTAATGGAATTTATCATTCAATAGGTCAAATTACGAATACATATGTATGTACATAGATAAGTTTGTTATCAAATACATATGTACATATATGGAGAATATCTGTAAATGATATCCATAGTCGTTTGCGCATTGCAAATACGCGAATCTGTAAGCATACATTTGTAAACATTGAAATTAGCATCACTTTTCTCATTTAACAATGAAAATGCTCAATTCTGCTATTCGACCCCTTCATGTTAAATATTGGTGAAATCCGCTAATAATATTTTTGTGGTGAAATCCACTAATAGAAAACTCAACCCCTCCAAAAAGAGGAACGTGATGACAATCGGCACGCCATGAACCTTCTCTATATTATACGTTCTCTGAAGAAATACATTCCTTAACTCTCCCCTTTGTTAAAATGAAATATCCTCATTTCAAAACATCTAGGCTTGAAGTCAGCGTATAATTAGTAATGTATGTGTTTGATTAATTTTTTGTATTTATAATTACATAATACCTTTTTATATTATTCGTGTTTCATATGATGTTTTCTTTTCTCTTATAATTTAATTTTGAATTAGCGTTAATTTTCTAGTGGCTAAATGAGCTTCTGAGCCCCCCCTACTAATATAACACACTAACACCCCACACATCCACACACACTTCTCAACACATCGGCATGATGCCCACCGCATCATCATCTACACCATACTTTCACACCACACACGAGGACACCAGAACAAAAAAATTAACAAAAGGGACTGGCGGACGGCCGAGCCTCTTTTGCTTTCGGTCCGTGCTCATACACGCTAGCAGTCAAAAGTTTCAACTTTAAATATTTTCGATTTCGTTTCAAGGTGAGTGTCGGAAGTTTACTTTCATAAAGAATTATTCATGGTCCTTCGAGCCGTTCCGGACGGCACCTGTGGAGAAAAGAACAAAAACGCGATAATAAAATCAACCAATTAAAAAAAAATTATAATAATAATAATAATAACCGGTAACGCGGAGACGCGGTAAAATTATTAATAGTAATAAGTAAAAACAAAAAAAAAGTGAAAGAGTGAAAAAAAAGTGAAAAAAGTGTGGAAAACGGTAGTAACAACTGACCGTTGGTGACCAAGGAAAGGTCCCGGTAGTGTGAAACAAACAACAAAAAAAAAACTTCACATGGTGAAAAACTGTGGACAAAAATTGGAAACAAAAAAAAAAAAACCGGTGGGACAACGTGTAAAGAAAAGTGAAAAAAAAACAGAGGAAAGCGGTGGTGACAAAAAATTGGGGAAAAAAAGGAACAACCTGTGTGAAAAAATTTGCAAACAACGCAAATACTGTGATAACATAGTGGAAAAAAACGGTGGTGACTAAATTGGAAAAAAAAGATAAAAATTATATACAAAATCTAATGTACATATGTACGTATACTGTATACTTATGTTAAAAAAGTGAATACCTGTGGACAAACCAAATGGTAAAAATTGAACAGAATTGCGGTGCTAAACACTAAATACAGATACAGATCTTTACCGTGCTTTCTTTGTACACTGTCAATTGAAACAATCAGATGAAATATAAAATTGTGTTATTTGCAAAGTAGGGATGGTTGTAGTTCGAATGTGATTAAAATAGGTCCGAATATTCCTCATTCAAAAGTGAAGGGCGCCGCCCCATTGATCAATTTTCATATCGATTCCACTGAAGCCGTACCATCTTGAAGATGAAATTTAATGCTTCCGATGTACGTACATATGTATGTATAGTGAGTTATTGCGCATGGTGCTCAACATATCTTTTGTATGGGAAATGGGCGTGAATTTTGTCCATTCAGTTGGTCACAAAACTAAAAATAACTCTTGTTTGACATTTTGAATATACTGAATAGAGATCATCTTAGATATTAATCGATTGTCGTTATTTTAAGTTTTGTAAGCAACTCAAACACTAAAAAGTTGAAAATAAATCAATTTCACATAAATATCGTAAATATTCAGAAACAAAGTCAACATATATTTCTAATTTTATTGGTAGTCATGCTTTTTGACTATGTTATAGAAAATTTAACATTTGTTATCCACATATTTATTTTCATTCAAGTGTAAATACATATTTAAATAATGAAATGTAATAACTGGTTAGACCTGTTCGTATTCAATTGAGAGAATTTTGTGACTGTCGCTTACAGAATTGCAAAATCCTCTCAAGTAACAAAAATTGTTTCTAATTTAAAATCTCAACTTTAGAGACTTGTGAGTGTATCACAGTACAGAAGCGCACGGTGAGCTTATTTTACGTTTGTACATACTATACATATGATATGTACATATTTAAATTTGGACTCAAATAATAACATGAAACAATTTTTTTTCAGGAAGCAACTAAATCGAAAATATTAATGACAACATCAGTCACCGACTACCATTCCTCGTGTGTGCACGTAGTTATTTCTCTCTGTGACTTTTTTGTTTGAGTTTACCGTAGCTTTTGTGTTCGCCATTCTTATTTCAGTGATTTCAATTTATTTTACGTTTCGTATTAAATAATATTTCGATTCAGTGAGTGACAAAGTGATACACAATGGCCCCTGGGCCCCCCTTTTTAGGGGATAACAGATTTGCCCCGCTTGCTGTTAGCCCCCAACCAAAAAGGAAAAAACCAACTAAAAACCAATTAAACGTTTTTCCCGAGTTACCAAAAATACAAAAAGAAAACCCAAAATATTTGGTGATATCTTCACGTGAACCCAACAAACCCCTAACGAAATTCTCGTATTTTGCAGTGCAAAAATCTCTACAAGTGATTTGCAATGATATCGTGTCTATATCCGAATTACGTGACGGCAGCATCCTGCTTCTAGTAAAAAACACCACGATCGCAAACAAATTTCTTGATACCAAACCAATGAGATGCAAAAAATGTCAAAAGCTTGGTCATACAACCAAACGATGCAATAATGCCTTCATTTGCGACACGTGTGGCCTCCCCCCGCACGACACCGAAGCTTGCAGTCGTAAATACTGCGTTAACTGCGCAAATGATCACCCCTCCTCGTCAAATTCATGCCCTAAATACGCCCAATCAAAAGAAATATTACGCATCAAAACCGAAAGAAAATGCACTATGCGCGATGCAATAAAATTTTATAACGAAAGTAATTTAACAACTTTACCGATCACCTCTTCTAATTCATTTTCTACCATCCTCAAAGAAACATATGTACAGGAAAAAAGTAAAGAAATAAATGTCAAGCAACCTGTCAAAACTCCAAAAATTACATATCCACAACAACAAGCTGAATTACAATCATCAGTTCCTTCTACCTCCTCTTTCACTTCTAACTCAAACCCCACACAAACGACCATAGATAAGACTCCACCAATAAATCACTCAAAAACCAGTTTTAATGAACACTCACCTACCAACAACAATTCAAGCCTAAGATCACAAACAAGCCTCTCTCCGCACTCAAACTTCACACAAACGATCTCAGATAATAATTCACTAAAAACTTACTCAGAAACCAACACGCACGAAAGCTCTTCTACTCAACCAAACACAACTTTAAATTTACCGACAGAAATTAATTTAACCCATTCTAACTTCTTTCCCTCCGAATTTCTCAATAACTCAATTCTACAATTAAACTCTTCATTAGCACCCAATACTGATATGACTAACACAATAGATATAAAAAAAAATAAATAAATAAATAGTTTTAGCTCTTACAGTTCTCACCAAAAATTTTCTCCATCTTACAGTGGACTATCAAAGGCTATTACAATAATTACGATCACCTTCAAATTCTAATTAAAGAATATAACCCATCTTTGATATCTCTTGCAGAAACTCATGTGGCATTCAATAAATCCGCCCAGGCCCCTAAACAATATCACAGCTACTTTCACAACCTGCCTTCCAACACTAATAAAAAGCAAGGTATAGGTGTACTTATTAAAAAGTCAATCCCTCATAAACTTATTGCTGTCAACTCAGATATTTCCTCTATAGTAATCGAAGTAAATTTAAGCTATAAATTCACCATTATCTCAATGTACATTCCACCTCAGCAGCATTTCACGGCTAGTGATATTAATAACATTTTGAACAGTTACAGTACGCCAATCATTCTGTTGGGAGATTTAAATGCTTGGAGCCCTATGTAGGGCTCACCCACCGTCAACAGAAGGGGCAAATCTGTTGAAGACGTAATTTTATACAACAATCTAGTCGTTTTGAATGACGGTCAACCAACTCACTTATCCACGCATCAAACTCTTATCCATATCGATGTCATTGCCAGCTCTTCCTCATTGGCACCTAAACTTTCCAGCAAAACTCTTCAAGATCTCTATTGTAGCGACCACTTCCCTATGTGACAAAATTTTTGAAACGGGCCACATTATTTTTGTTGGTCAAAAACTTTTAAAACAAACGTATAGTTTATTAGATTTAGAGTATATAAAAACACGTTTCAGCTGGTTTTGTGAAATTATAAGTTTTTACGCAGATATTAACAATTTATTTTTTCAGCATTTACGAGAGAAAAACTAATTTTGTTGATACTTATTCGAGCTCGGTGTTCGGTTTGTTGTAACAATGATACAAAATAAGTTTAATTGACATATATTGCAGTTATATAATCCAACCGAATTATTTCGTTGAAATTATAAACAATTTTTTAAACAAATAATTTTTTTTACAACTTCTCAATCGTTTTTAATTACGTTTCTTGCAAATAACTGTTACGTGTTCAATCGCGCGTCTTACAAATAAACAAAATTTTAGGGGACTCAATTTCGTGGAAAGTTATTAATACTTTTTTGTGATCATGGCATGAGATTCAGTTTGGTTCTAAATCCAGGTAGTGTTGTAAAGTACCTAAAAATGTAAATATTGATTCCTTTTTACATGTCGGTACAAAATTTCATTTTTTATTCAATCTTTTCTTGGTCACACCCTCAAATACAGATTTTTCCGAAGTAGAAAATATTTTACACTCAAGTTTGTTATCGTTGGTTGCGGCATAGTAATGATATTGTCTGGTATTTTCACAGTTTTTGCCATATCGTACCGACTTTCAATAGATTTATTATGTACATTATGCTCTTCTAACGAACAAAAATCAAAATCAATTCGTTTGAAAAAACTTTTTGCCCATTCGTACAAAAGTTTTGGTGTAGTTATAAGTGTTTTTTGTAGACTAGCCCGGAAAGCATGTCTTTTTACAGTGCCACCGATTCCGTCATATGCTCCTTTACCGTGTGAGGTAGCAAAAAAATTCCATTCAGCCTCAACATTGAAATCTGTTTTGTGTTGCAGCAAGTTGCTCAAATTGAATTTATTTTTGTATTGAGATCCGGCTCCATCGGAGAAATATATCACTTTTTTGATACTCGTTTGACCAAATTTGCTTTTCAAGTAGGCGATGACTTTCGTGTTAAATAAATGCACCGCGTTTGCATCATGGTGCAAATTTTCAGAAATCAAGACGTAGTTTTCATTTTTGACCGCGTTATTTTTATTATAGTACACTAGGGATGTAAAGTTGCCTGAACATTAGCCCAATGTTGAGACTGCACGGCATCTTGTACTTGCCAAGTATAATTTTCGGAAAAATCAAGAGTCACAATAAATTCTCCTTCATTTACATTACGTTTCATTTCCTCGAAATAGGCTGCTTGCGATCTAGCTAAGAAATCATGCTTGGCAACGGCAGGCAAATCTTTGGAACTTGTTGCCGCGCGCTCGTTGTTTTCCATACTATATACATCGCGCGGCGCGTTCACAGAAAAATGCTGATAACTTTCCACGAAATTGAGTCCCCTAAAATTTTGTTTATTTGTAAGACGCGCGATTGAACACGTAACAGTTATTTGCAAGAAACGTAATTAAAAACGATTGAGAAGTTGTAAAAAAAATTATTTGTTTAAAACAATTGTTTATATCGGGTGATTTTTTAAGAGCTTGATAACTTTTTTAAAAAAAAAACGCATAAAATTTGCAAAATCTCATCGGTTCTTTATTTGAAACGTTAGATTGGTTCATGACATTTACTTTTTGAAGATAATTTCATTTAAATGTTGACCGCGGCTGCGTCTTAGGTGGTCCATTCGGAAAGTCCAATTTTGGGCAACTTTTTCGAGCATTTCGGCCGGAATAGCCCGAATTTCTTCGGAAATGTTGTCTTCCAAAGCTGGAATAGTTGCTGGCTTATTTCTGTAGACTTTGGACTTGACGTAGCCCCACAAAAAATAGTCTAAAGGCGTTAAATCGCATGATCTTGGTGGCCAACTGCCCATGCATCCCGAAAAATGCACTGTTTGGTGTGGTTTGTACGCTGGTGGAATCATTGGACCGTATTTTTTCAAAGATGCTGTTGGACGCAACGTTACGGTGAATGGCGATCGCTATCGTTCGATGCTAACAAACTTTTTGTTGCCAAAAATGGAAGAACTGAACTTGGTTGACATGTGGTTTCAACAAGATGGCGCTACATGCCACACAGCTCGCGATTCTATGGCCATTTTGAGGGAAAACTTCGGAGAACAATTCATCTCAAGAAATGGACCCGTAAGTTGGCCACCAAGATCATGCGATTTAACGCCTTTAGACTATTTTTTGTGGGGCTACGTCAAGTCTAAAGTCTACAGAAATAAGCCAGCAACTATTCCAGCTTTGGAAGACAACATTTCCGAAGAAATTCGGGCTATTCCGGCCGAAATGCTCGAAAAAGTTGCCCAAAATTGGACTTTCCGAATGGACCACCTAAGACGCAGCCGCGGTCAACATTTAAATGAAATTATCTTCAAAAAGTAAATGTCATGAACCAATCTAACGTTTCTCAAATAAAGAACCGATGAGATTTTGCAAATTTTATGCGTTTTTTTTTAAAAAAGTTATCAAGCTCTTAAAAAATCACCCGATAATTTCAACGAAATAATTCGGTTGGATTATATAACTGCAATATATGTCAATTAAACTTATTTTGTATCATTGTTACAACAAACCGAACACCGAGCTCGAATAAGTATCAACAAAATTAGTTTTTCTCTTGTAAATGCTGAAAAAATAAATTGTTAATATCTGCGTAAAAAATTATAATTTCACAAAACCAGCTGAAACGTGTTTTTATATACTCTAAATCTAATAAACTATACGTTTGTTTTAAAGTTTTTGACCAACAAAAATAATGTGGCCCGTTTCAAAAATTTTGTCACTATTCTGACAACTTTTCCTCCACAACAACCTAACATTAAAACCTCCCCAAAACCGAAGTTCATTTTGGAAAGAGCTGACTGGCGAAAATACCAATATTTGGCGTCGCAGCTAAACCTACAACATCCAACCAGCATCAACATAAGCAAAGAAGCCTCTTCTATCCAAAAATGTATACGCTCAGCTGCCCATTATGCCATCCCCCAAACCACTAGGCGCCCTGTTAGGAAAGTTGTCCCGTGGTGGAACCCAGATCTCCAAAATTTTAGAAATATTAAACAAAATGCTTGGGAAATGTTCAAGAGAAATCGGTCTACAGCTAATCTCATCAGTTACAAAAAAGCCAATGCCACCTTTAGGAGAAAATTGAAAGAAGCTAAGTGCTCAAACTTTGAAAATTTAACTAATAATATAAACCCATATAGTAATCCAAAACAAATTTGGTCCAATATCAAAATGCTTGTAGGACCCTACACCCCATCCCAAATTAAACTTTTGGTGGAAAATGGCAACTCTATTTCTCACCCACTCGAAATTGCAAATCGTTTTGCCTCAAATTGGTCCCAATACTCCAGCGACACAAACTTTCACCAACGTTTCGTATCCGAAAAACTGAGATATTTTAACTCAACATACCATTGTAGTCCATCTCCCACAGCAAAAACACTTGAATTCCCAATAACATACGATGAGCTAAATTCAACACTCAGCTCAATGAAAGGTAAAACCCCTGGCTTTGACCGGATTTCTTACGACATGTTAAAAAATCTTCCAGTCGAACTTAAATCTAGGCTCTTGGACCTTTATAATAACATTTTCGATAAAGGTGTGTATCCACAAACTTGGAAAGTCGTTCCTATTCTGAAGCCTAACAAGCCAAATACATCCATTTCAAGCTACAGACCCATATCCTTAATTCCCTGTATGGGAAAGGTGATCGAAAAAATTATTTCCAAACGCATTATGTGGCTCGCTCTAAAAAATAATCTAATCAGCCAACACCAAGTCGCCTTCAAAAATGGTCGTAGTACCATGGATGCCCTTCTTTACTTCGATTATATTGCTTCGATTGCACTATCTACGAAAAACCATATCTCAGTCTTAAGCCTAGACTTCGAAAAAGCTTTTGATCGAGTAGGGGCGCACGTAGTATTAGAACATCTAACAAAATGGAAGGTCGGGAAAAAAATTTTTAATTTCATTAAAGATTTTTTAACGAACCGAAGACTAAGAGCCAAAACTAACAACATATATTCTAAGATTTTTAACGGCATCCCACAAGGATCGCCACTTTCTGTAACGCTGTTTATTATAGCTTTCAATGCTATTAGTAACATTTTGAATAAGTATAATCAAATTGTGTATGCTGATGATGTTCTTATATTTACTAAGATAAAAGATTTAAATATTGTAAAAAACCACTTTTCCGTGATCGTCTCCGATATCTCAGACTGGTCTGAACTATCAGGAGCCCAATTATCATTCAAAAAGTGTAAGATATTCCACATGTGCAAAAAACTCAGTTGTAACAGTATAAGTTTTAGTTTCAATAATACAATTATTGAAACTGTCGATAGACTTAAAATACTTGGTGTATTCTTTGATAGAAAACACACTTTTAAAGTGCACTGTAACTATATTAGAAACTGTTTAATTTCTCGTTTGAATATTGTAAAGTATCTTTCATCCAAACATAGTTTAATTCATAGTACCACCCTCGTAAACATCACTAAATCTATTATTTTATCAAAAATTTACTACGGTCTTCCAGTTTACGGTAATTGTACCAAAAGTAATATCAAGCTTATATCTGGTCCCTATCATATGGCCATTCGCAAAAGTCTTCGTGCATGTACAAGTTCTTTGCTTACGGAAGCCGGTGTTCCTTCAATCGAGGAGAGGGTGTTACAAAACTACATCCGACTTTTGCCTAAACTGCTAAACTGTAAGAACAAAATTTTGTACGGAACTATAAAAAAGGCGGTCAACTACAAACGCAATTTCAGCATCGAATCGGGGATAATGAGATGTTTGAATCTAGCAAAAGAAATAGATCTCACTACTCGCCTTCAATTAGCTACAAACAGCGCATCGCCGCCATGGCTCCTGAGTAAATCTTCGTTTGTTACTAACCTCACGCAATACCCGAGGAGCTCAACTAACGCATCTACCTACCACCAACTTTTCTATGAAGCATTTCGTCCACTTGTATCAAGTTCGTGGACATGTTTATTTACAGATGGTTCAAAAACGGAACATGCAACAGCTTTTGCAGTGGTAAAAGAAGACGGTTCTACCATATATTCCGGTATACTTCACCCTTGCAGCTCAGTATTCTCTGCAGAAGCGTCAGCAATTCTTGAAGCAGTGTCATACGCAGTAAAAAGCAACCACAAATACCTAAATTGTACAGATAGCAAGTCGGTAGTCTCAGCCATTCAAAATGTAAATAATCACAACATAATTATTTCAACTACAAGAGATCTGTTAATCAAAAAGGAGCACCAAATTAAAATAATGTGGGTACCAGGCCACGACGGACTACCCGGCAACGAAGAAGCAGATGCCAGAGCCAGACTAGCCACAAAAGAACCTCTACACTTATACCCTTATTTAGATAAGTCGGACATACTCCGCTTAGGTCTAGATTTCGTCAAAGTAATGAAAGGCACATTACAACCTCAGAATCACTATTACGCGACCATCAATCCAGCAGGTGTTAAACCAACCTTTCCTATTACATGCTCATACCACGATGCCCAAACTTTCACCCGTCTTCGCATCGGACACACAGTTTTGACACACGAACACCTCCTCAAGGGTACGAATCCACCACCATGCCTCCTATGCAATGCAAACGCTACATCAGTGGATCACATTTTGCTAAGCTGCCCTGCACTTGCTGCACACAGACCCACCACTTTTGGCACAATACATCCAAAACAATTAGTAAAAACTACCAATGCTGCTAACATAAGACTTATAAGTCAATTTTTATTAAAATGTAAAATTAAACATCTTATATAATTTAAACAGCAACATGTACGAGTATACTTCACCCTAAGTCAATTATCACTATTAAGTATAAATAATTTTAAAAATAACTATATTGTAAAGAATTAGGTAAGCCGAAAGCCCCAGTAGCTAGTGCTTCTTTCCAATCAAAATGTAAAATAATAATTGTATTGCTATTTTACATCTAATAATAAATAAATAAATACATATACACATGTATGTATGGTGAAACAAAAAAAAAACAAAAAAGAGTGAGGTGACAAATTGTGGTGCGCAAACTGAAAAAGTTGACACAAGAAACAAATTTCACAGTGCGGTGAAAACAAAAACCAAATCGAAACAAAAGAGGAACAAGGAAAACCCAACAACACCACCAACCCAAGGATTGGAGAAAGGCGTACAGGCACAAGCACAGGCACAAGCGCAAGCACAAGTGCAGGCAAGAGCACAGGCGCATACACTCATATTATCCCCAAAAGCCCCTGGCGGAAACCAAAGTGAGTTGTATCGTTCCTTTCAATTTTATATATCACTTTCATATACTTATATATGTATGGTTTAGAATCTAAAACTTAAATTTACGGTTCAGTAGTGCGTTTCTGTAACCCATTTCGATCGATGCTCTCGACTCAAATTCTCGATTTGACGTCACTCTCACTCAATGTGTTTCTGTAAAATAATTCTGTATAATATAGAGAAGGTTCAACTACGGACAAGCGTGTGAACTGTCAAGAGCTATGAATTTTCTATTGAGGATTTCACCACTTTTGGCTCGGCAGGAGAAATTTTAACAGAAATGAGTGAACAGAGCTGAGAATTCAATGAAAATTATGCTCAGAAATATACATTGCTTTTACAGACGCATGTTGGCCTTTTGGCTTATATTTTTATACGTTTACATGCAATCATATAAATTGATATGAATATGATTTTGCGAATTTTTGTGAATTCATGCAAAATTGATAACATTATTATTAAATTATGCGATTTTCATAGTAATATTTGTAGTTAATGTCCAAATAAAAGCTACTTTTTAAACATTCCTTATCTTTGATAATATTATGTAATTTCGTATGCTTGTGTATATGCTATATGTATGAAATATTATCGTAATATCCTAAAAACATAATATATTATAATCTTAATATATAAAAATCACCTGTCACGTTGTTTGTTTTCGATGGACTCCTAAACCAGAGTATATATATATACTGAGTCCTAAACTACTGAACCGATTTTAATGAAATTTTTAACACTGTGTGCAGTTTGGTCCAACTTGAAAGATAGGATAGTTTATAACTCTCCTTATACTCGAGACAGACATGTACCCAGCAGATGTTAGGATGATCGTTTGGGACCTCCAGGATTAATCCTTTAGGATACCCTATTACTCCTAATACTCGTGTGTAAATACACGTAAAATTGTATTCTCGCTTTTAACATTGCATGTCATTGGAACGCGAATACTCCTTTTAACCTCCTAATGGAGATCTCTAAGATTACTGCTATAGGAGGTCTCTATGATTACTCCTAAAGGAGATCTCTATGATTACTGATATAGGAGATCTCTATGATTACTCCTAAAGGAGATCTCTATGATTAATCCTATATTATTTTCAACCTGCAATTATTTTAACAAAAACAAATTTTTATAATTTTATTTTTTATTAAAGTTTTTTAATTAAATGAATGTACATGAAATCTATTATTTTTTTTTTATATTATAAGTGTTCCTGTAGAACTGAGCCTTACATTTGAGAAACGCCTTTTTGATCTTTGCCTCAAAATCAGGGTATGAGTAATCATCTTTTAAGGCCTCTAAAAATTAAACTTTTTAAAAAAATAGATGACATGAATTGAAATTATGTATTACCGTAAAAAAATTTATTGAAAAGTGCATAATTCTTCAATGCAACTTTTTTTTTGGCTCCATCCCAATTCACTTTTAAGAGCAGGGACTCCGCAATCACTTCATCCAAAATTTTTGATAAGGGTCCCTTTGAAAATTTTTGCTTCAGATACGCCACCTATAATAAACTCAAACTGTTTAGTAACATCTATTTTATCATACTCACAATTTCTGCCTCAGGCTTATTCAAAAGCAAGGACTCTGTAGATGCTAAATCATTCATGTTTTTAATATGAAATGTCATTAATTCAATCTTCTTCGGTTGCAATATGTCAATAATCCGCTCCAGGAGTATAGTTCTCTGCGCCGATATTTCCTCTAGCTTCCGTATTCTTTGTTCCATGTTTTTCTGCCAGGAGGAGGTGTTTCGGGAAGTATTGGTGGACACATTGATATTTTCTCCACTTAAAATTGAAGAACTTCCGCATTTTTTATATAAATTATTTAATTATTTATTCACTAGGCATATTAAATGCCTTTTAGAGTACATTTAATTATCAATTTAAAATATTTAATACTCAGTAGATATAAAACACTTACGTCTGCACGCTTTAAAAAACACAGTTGAAATGAACAATTGCTTGAAGACAAAAATTAACAGTTATTATTTACGTTAAATTGTAATTTTTGTATCAAAAGTACGATTTTTAAGCTACGAAAAATTAAAAAATCTCCTTTATTGCTTCTAAAGGAGGACAAAAGGAGATCAATACTGAAATGAAGTAAAAAAATCACAATAGAAGTATAAAATCTCCTTTTTTGCTCCTAAAGGATGACGAAAGGAGGTCAACACTTGTAACGAAGCTTTTTTCTGCCCCTGCTTCTTACAAGTATAAATTGCTGAGGTATACTCGCCGTGTCCAGGGTTCGTTACAATAAATTTGTAGATACTGGGGCTCCTCTGCGAATCGTACTTTATTTTATTCAACTTATATTAATATGTAAAATGTAATATACATATATTAATCTATGTTACAGAATAGTCTTCTGCGTTGTACTGTCGTCGCCCGAGGAACGCGCTGTCAGGGTAACGGTTCTGTGTGGCCCGTTGAGGCAATACCGTTTCCCGCTCTGTTGCGCTCCTGGGTGGTAGACGACTGCAATGACGATGTCCTGCGACGTGCGTTGACGCTCTCGTGCTACGACGACCACGCTCAGCTATTTCTGCCGGCGCTCGTGTAGTTGTACGTTGACGCTCCCGTGCTACGACGACCACGCTCAACTACTTCTGCCGGCGATCCTGTATGCATCGATGACGATGTCCTGGCGTATACGTTGACGCTCGCGTGCTACGACGACTACGCTCAGCTACTTCTGCCAGCGCTCGTGTAGGCTTCAATGACGTTGTCCTGATGTACACGTTGACACTCGCGTGCTACTACGACTACGTCCGGCTACTTCTGCCGACGCTCGTGTAGGCTTCAATAACGCTGCACTGTTATACCCGTTTACGCTCCTCTGCGACGCTGGAGAGGTCCTTTTAATCACTCTGCCGCGTAAAGATCCCGGATCACGGAAGACTGCGTTAGCGACCGCGATGTTAAAGGTTGAGTTGGTCAGAGGATAAACTCACTACCAAGCTCACCCTTAACAGACGGCGTTCACAAGCCAGGGTACCAAGATTAGCCAGAGGATAAACTCACTGCGTAGTCTGATGCCAAGCGTGCGTACGCTGTCACAGTCCCGTGCTGACTGCCTGATCATCCATCACCCAACTCCCCAGCAAGCCTGTGCTGCGTGCTAAACATTCGCAACATGTTGCGTTGGGATGGCGTGTGTTGCTGGGATGGCGTATGTTGCTGGCAGTGGCGTGGTTTTACCGCTGCGTATGTATGCTTGTTGTTGTTTTGTCTGCTTGTCAGATTTCTCCGTCTCCGTGGTATCCCGTTGTATTGCTTGCGTGGCGTGATTTTACTGCTGCGTATGCGTTGTTGTTGTCATTTCATCTGCATGTCTGGTTTCTCGATCTTCTTGTGTTTCTAGAAGTGGCGTGGTTTTCCCGTTGTGTTGTGAACAATAGGGTGTGCCTTTATGGGTTGTGTGGGCTAAATTCTGTATAGATATTTAGTTCTCACACACTAAAATAAAATATAAAAAAAAACACAATATAAGAACAAAATTAAAAAATCTCCCTTACTGCTCCTAAAAGAGGTCAAGGAAGAAGGAGTCCTCCATTCCTCCTTTCAGGAGATCTCGCTTTTAAATCTGCTGGGTAGTAACAATACCATATATGGTACAAATACCATATGTGTGTCACCAAATACTAGCAAAATACCATATGAGCAATGTAGTATTTTGCTGGTAACAATACTACGATGTTTCATTGTGGTATTTGTATAAACACAGCTAAAAAAAGGTAAAAAACTTTGCTAAAAGTGTTTACACAAAAGCTCTTCGAAGTATTTCGTCAAAACTACTTCAAAAATAATAACAATAAGAAGAAACAAAAAATGGAAAATTATACGAACAAACCGCGCATTTATTTAGGGACTTCTGAGACGAAGTCCCTTATTGAAGCTTGGGGCCAAAATATTGAAAAACTGCGCGGAACCCACAAAAATAATCATGTGCTACAAAACATGTGCGCACAACTGGAAAACGAGCACAAGGTACGGTTGAATGCTGCAGAGATGCGTACGCGGTTAAATAATTTAACTAAAAGGTATAGGTATGTAAGAACCAGTCCATTTTTGGAAATATTCTTATTTAATTCTTCCAAATCTTAAATTTTTTAGGCAAGAAAAACGTACAATTAGTCCTAGTGGTGGATCTCCGTCAAAGTGGGAGTTCTACAACGACGTGCATAAAGTGTTGGGCAGTTTCAAATCAAATAATTTATTTGAAGTAATGGACGAAAGTTTAATTTACGGTATGTAATTAATTATTTAAAAATACATATTTATTATTATCATTTGTTTTTTAGAACCGAATTGTGAAGAATCCTTAATTGGTTGTGGATTTGATGCAATGGATGTACCGTTGAGTGAACAATCCATTAACAAAACACAGGGTAGTGAGTCGTCGTTCACTGAAGTACAGGCTGATGAACCAACTACAAGTACTAATTCGAGTAATGAACGCAAACGAAAACGCCAAGATGATCGTTTTTTTCAGCTGATAAGAGATGAACCGGATATGATGCAGAAATATTTAGTAAAATCATTAGATAATGAAGAAAAAGTTGTAAAGTTACTAGAAGAAAACAACGCATTGCTTTCTGCGTTAATAAATAAATAAACATATTTATTTTAAACATATTTCTTTTATTTTGTACATTTGTATGGTACTTGAGAACAATTATACTAATGGGTAATAAAATTAGTCATTAAAGCGTTTCTTACAGCAATTCCACTGTTGTTTGTATCACTTACGGAACTGCTTCTTTGGGGCTGCTGCCTTGTACTTTAGAAATCTGACTGCTGAATCCAACCCTGATTGATGTTATCGTTTCTGTTGTTGCAAATATTATGCATAATACAGCATGCTTTTATAATTGTGTTCACATTTTTTATGTTAACTTCCAAACCTTTCCCAATTTTGCGAAATCGAGCTTTCAGATGACCAAATGCGTTTTCAACAACGCGACGGCAAGAAGATAATTTCTTGTTGAACATTTTTTCACCTTCTATTTGGTCAACTGAAAACGGAAACGGTTTCATTACGTATGGCGAAAGTTTAAACGCTGAATCCGCAATAAGTAAAATCGGTACCTTTACACCTTCAATGAATTTGAAATGTCTTGCAAATAGCACATTATTTATGTGATAAGCCTTTAATGCCGAGCATTCAAAAATGGAAGAATCGTTACATCTTCCCTGTACTCCTATGTTTATGTAGGTGAACCTATAACGATAGTTTACAGCAGCAAAGAGAATTGTTGAATACCATCCTTTAAAATTGAAATAATCTGAAGCTTCACCTTTTGGAGGTTTCACTTCAATGTGACATCCGTCAATCGCTTCATAGCATTGAGGGAACCCCAATAATTCAAAACCATTAACAATTTCAAACACAATCTCTCTACACACCTCAAGAACTATTTCTCCTACTGTTGTTCTACCAATTCCAAATAAGCTTGCCACTGTTCTATACTCTGCTGATGAAGCTAATGAATAAAGCGCGATACCAATTCGCTTTTCCAACGAAATAGCATTCCTCCAACAGGTGTCCGCTCTCTGTAAATTCTTCAATCGATCAACCAAATATTGAAACGTGGAACGATCGATTCGGAAAGTGTTTTTGAACTTATCGTTCTTAAAAGTAGGAACATCATTCTCCCAGAAGCTTGATTTTTCTACCTGTGAAACATTTGGAGTTATATTCCAAAGTTTGCGAGCATCTTGTATGACTTACACATGTCCAGAACCGTCTATATTTCCCATGTATTTTTTTTAGGAATGCCAGGGTCATGTATCGCCTTATTTTATGGTGAGCTCTTAATGCACACTTTACCCACTTTTGTTTTTTATGTAGACAATACATAATTTTTGCATTATTTGCAAGAATAAAACTTATTTTCTCCATTGCTGGTATATATTTATTGTTTACATTTTTTTTGAAATATTTAATGCTTATGAAACAAAGGTAGTATTTCAGTTTACTACATTGCCATGTGTGTCACCAACGTAGTAAACAGAATACCATGATACCTTTACCATGGTATAGAGGAGTAGGGAAAGTCCCATTCACAATAGAAAAAAGAGCCATTCACAGTCCTTAACCTACCCCTCAAGTGTACGTTCACAATAAAACATCATGGCCACCTCTGGTGAATAAGGGTGGCGAGAGGTCAAAACGGGTTGCAGAAAGCGAAAATACTATAACATAAAATTATAAATTTATAGTACTATATTTGTACATGTATAAATACTATTTTCAATTTTTTTATAGAATGAAGTTTAATGCTGTTATCAAAAGATTTAATTATATCTTCTTGATATAAATAAATATGCTATATATTTTTAAGCGTTGTAGTTAATTTATTCTTGGACAAATTGAAAATTATTTTTGATAATGAGTGTACCAAAAGAGATAACTATTGTGGAAAAATTTGGTATTACATATCATAATAATTCGTCTGAAAAGTAAAACACAATTTTTTACTGTAAGATAAATCAAGAGATAATTATAATAGCCATGTTTTCTGAATTTTAAGTATAAATTTTTGTAATCACAAACTACATATACGTTTTATATGTCACAATTTAGCTATATGCCCTAACAGATTTACCACATTGTTTTATAGTTCTAAGCTAAGTTTTTAAATAAAAAGGATTTTTAAAGAAATTATTTTTTGAATTTGCAATATCTATATAGTAGTAAAAAGTAGTTTAAATTAGTTTACGCAACACTATTTTGCCATGCTCAGTAGCAATACTGGCATAGTATTTAAAAAAATAAATGATTGTTCGAAATATATTCCGTTTGAAATTATTCAAATCGATAATAACTTGTTTGGCCCAATTAAAAATACAACTCAAATTATTTAATTTTTAATAGCGGTTCATTATTAGCCAAATTACATTTATTTGTTTTTTTAAGTTTAAATATCAACTTCCACACCATTCATAATCGACCATAATTCACTAGATGTAAAGACGAATTGTAATTCGCGTAGATGCAAATGTTTCTTTTCAAATCGCTGCTTGGTCACCAACGCTGCCAACTTTCATTTGATGAGCGTTGTTTATTGTTTGCGTAGTTCTTCCCGATGTTCTATCGGTTTTGGTGGAGCTGGTTCCCACCACTCTCCCAATTCGGCATCATAATATTGCGCAGCACGATATCGTCACAATTCCCATGGTACTTGCTCTTCCATGGAGGTCAATTGTACACCAAAATTCTTCAACCACGGTATGTCGGAGGGAACGACATCGGTAATACATTCGCGATCGACACGTTCCGTATGTAGCTCACCAATAGGTTGTTCAGGACAGATAAGCTCAGTGAACTTGGCTTTCAATAAGAAGCTAGGATCGCAACGCATGTCTTAACGACGGTATCCACACCATTTCTCATTTTTGCGCATAACACGATGAAACCAGTAAGTTAATTCGCTCAACTGGTAACGCTTTGGTCTGCAAGGTGGGTGTTTAGCATATTAGAAAGTATGTAAATTCAATTTTGCTCAAAACCTACACAACAGCTTAATAAAGCTGACCAGCAGTATCGGTATCCTAAGCGCAATTGACAATAGCTCGTACAACATCCGAATGTGCTCACCGGAGTATTTGCTCTTCAAAAAGTTACTTCCACCTTCAAACACAAAGCTCATTGGTTTGGGACTAGCGTTTAAAGCAGACAAATAATCAAACGTTCTACACCAGCTTCTTTGCTGATTCTATAAAAAAAAAAAAAAATTACATGGTAAATCTTTTGAAATAAAGTTTAATTTTAGCTTACCTAGCAATGCGACGTGCACCTTCCACAAGGACGTCATTGAATTTAAAATTTTGTCTCGAATTCACGACCAACTAAGTTCATAAATACATTTGAGTACTTCACAGCATCGCGTATCGCTTTTACATCTCTTAAATCATTAAATTGGAACAGCACCTGACCCATTACGCAGCAGTATTAACGAGGCCATGTTTAGTTATTCCGTACTTTTATTGGAATAAAATCCCAACCCGATCTGTTATTTATCGTCTCAAGAGAAATTTGCACACTTCTTCCAGATTCAAATAACTAAATAAACCATCGTAAAGCATTTAACCATGAAATAAACTCAAACAAATTGTCTTGCAAAAACCTTCGTTACGATGGCAAAAATGTAAATATGGCTGTGAATGAGCATAATCTGGACCCCACTATTCGGCATGGTTGCTTATTTGTTCGTAACATTTTTCTGTGGTGAACATTTATTACTGTGGTAAGTTAAAAAGAGGAATAAATAAAAAACTTAATTTTTCATGTATTTGCTCATATTGTTCTCATCTTTAAGAATATATATTAAAATAAAACGATTTTCTTTAGAAAATATATTAAACTTTTATATATAACCAATATTTTTGGGACAAATTTTCCATAAATTTTAAGAAAATAACGCAATGCAACCATTTTCCGGTCAAAAGTCAGCCATCTTGATTAAAAGTCGACCATCTTGGATTCCAATAGAAACTCAACCCCGGACTACACTTGACGTTTCTACAGTGGCACCTCTCAGCTGTGCCTTTGTTTACATAGCATCAGCTGATAGTGACCTTACTCCTCCTCTACCGTGCCTTTACTATGGTATTGTTACTACATGTCTGTCTCGGGTATTATAGTCACATTATTTATTTATTGCAAATTATTTGTTTATTATTAGCACAGAGCTATCCACCAGTTGGTGGCGCTAACAGCGGTATTGAGTAAGTGCGGTATGTTACAGTAGATGGCGCTACATTTCTTTCTAAATTTTCATGGATTTAGGCTGTCATAACAAAAGCTGCCACTTGCTAAAAACATTAAATGAAAATGCGTTGTTTGAAGTTTATATTATTCGTGGTAAAGTTATACGAATCTATGACTTCCGATATTCTAAATTTAAGAAAAAATCACATACAATCCCTGAAATAAATAAAGTTATGTACATATGTATGGTCAGACAAATAAGCAATGCTGCCACTCTTTTCCAGTAAATCTTCCTCGAATTTGGGAGATTTCAGAGGAATTTAGGAAATCGCAGAGTTGATTTCTGCATGCATTTCCTAAATGCAAAAAAAAATTTCATTTAGTTGCATTTAGGTACAGAATTTTGTATGGCTAATGCCCGGTTTCACAGTCCATACTTAAGTTGTGCCTAAATAAAATCTTAGCTGAGTATTGTTGCAAACTGAGTAGTCGTTTGCGTTTCACAGTCAATGCTTAATTTCTATAAAATTTTATTATGATATATGGCAACGTTATGGGCAACATATGTTTTACAAATGTCATTCATAAAAATATGTTTGAAATATTTAAATTATAACAGACAATACATAAATTTGCGAGGAAAATTATATCAAAAATTGATGAAAACAACAAAAGAACCCCAAATTTCATCACTAGCGAGTCGGAGCACCTATGGGAACTGAAGGAAAAGTATAAGCTGTTATTGAGTGCAAACGAACGGACACTTGCCCTACGCTACGAAAGATGTCGCTGAAAATTCAAAGCAAATTCAAAACAAAAATCAGCTGTTATTAAAGCATTGCTTAAGCCTCCCATTCAGTGCTTATGCCACCACATATTCTTCGGTTGAAGATTGGTTCAATTATTATTCTTCTACGTAATTTGAATCCCCCTCGGTTATGCAACGGTACACGTTTGGTCATCAAAAAGTTAACAGGGAATATTCTTGAAGCAACCATTTTGACTGGAAAGTTTAAAGGAGAAGTGGTCCTGTTGCCCCGTATTCCAATGACACCGTCAGAATCTACGATACCATTCAGAAGACTACAGTTTCCTATTCGTTTAGCTTTTGCCATGCCCATTAATAAGTCTCAAGGCCAAACAATGTCCATTTGTGAGTTAGATTTGGATAATCCATGTTTTTCCCATGGGCAATTATATGTTGCATGCTCACGTGTGGGAAAACCATCAAATCTATTGTGCACCAATTAGTGCTAAGTTAAATTAAAATGTTTATAATTCAAAAATATAAATACTACTATTAAAAATTAAGAATTATCTATCCTAAGATTATAAAATTAAATGTTACATGTTATCAACTAACAATTTTGTAATTAACTTATTTGTTAAAAACTTGAATATAAAATCAAAAATGAACTATTTTATGAAAATTTGTGCTTATTATCAACTCTACGAAAATTTTCATCAATAATTTTAAAAATTTTGACCTCAAGTTCAAATCTCAATCCCGTGGATTTTTATACCAGATATATACTAAGGTTTCCGTCTTTATTCATAAATAACTAGAGAACCCGTCCACGCTTCACTGTGGCTGATACATAGATAATACTACTATTACCATCTATATGATTTCTATTAGTTGGATAATCACTCTTTGTTAATGCGATATAGCATTTTTGTTAAGCAATTTGTGTTAGTTTACAAAAAAAAGGATCATAAAGCATTTCGGTTGTTAATAAAGCATTGCTTTTGGATGGAAAATACTGTTGAATTTGGGCTCAGGGAGATCCACCGTTGAAAAGATATTTTCTAAGCTGGAAACAGGCGAATTGAGCACCGAGGACAAAGATGCTCTAAAGATTCGAAAGCAATGTGCAAAGTGGGTGCCGCACAAGTTCATAATCCAATGAAAACAACGAATAACTGATTCTGAGAAGTATTTGAGCGCTCTTTAATCGTAATAAAAATGAATTTTTGCGTCGGTGTGTGTCGACTGCCATTCTAGTGAGCTGCATATGATGAACCGGTTCTTAGGCGTGGAAAGACGAAAAAGTCGGATGGAAAGGTTATGACATCAGTCTTTTCGAATGCATGTTATATAATATATACTCAAGGACTGATTACTGAGCCAGTTATAATCCATTGAACTGTGTATTTAGTTGCAGTTCCTTTCTACTTTTACAAATACATACTTAGAAATTGTATTATTTTTGCAAATATGAGTTTTGAACAAATGCTTATGATTTGAAATATAATTTTAGTATTTATGAGTTGTATTAAATGTTGACATAAAGAGATAAAAGGTATCCTACGTCCTTACCCTGGTTCTAAGCTACCTCCCCACCAATTTTCAGCCAAATCGGTTTAGCTCTTCTTCAGTTATAAATGGTGTAACTAACAACAACTTTCTTTTATATACATACATATATAGATATATAGAAGTGAGGTTTTTTTATTGTTTTTTTTTTTTTTTTTTGAAGAAATGAAATATTCAAATTTTGAAAAAATGCTTATTATTTGATATATATATATATATAATTTTTGTATTTATGAGTTGTATTAATGGTAATGGTTCAGGAGGCGGTTCAAATTCCGGCAATTTTACTTTCCCGTTAGCGCAACACATTCCAGCCGTTTCACCCGAGAATTTAGCCGCTTCACAATGTGGACATATAACATCCATCATTCCAATATATCCATGTACATTATAGTCGATTAAAGGGTCGTAATCAAATGCAGCAAGGAACATATCTTCCAAAACACGACGTCGTATTCGCGTAGGTTTTGCTGGATTTCTTGCATGATGAGCTTCTTCAAATCTATTTCGTGGACGTCGCACTGCACTTTCTGATACTCTTTGTGACAACACGCCCCGAGCATTTCGAGTACGTCGACCTGTGTTTGATTTTGGACGTGCCGGCATTTTCTTTAAAATAATTTCTTATATGATCACTTCGTTTGAAACACACATAAAGTTTTCACTGAATAATTTTCAATAATTATTCTTTTAAGTAGCCGGAATAAAAAAGCAAGCGACCGAAATTGAAAGAATCAAACAATTTACAAATCAAAATATTGAAAAACAAAACAGTAAAGAATTGTATGAAAAGTCACTTTTTGGAAATTTCCAATTTTTCGACTTTTCCTTATAAAAAGTATATGGTTTTTTTTATGTCTCACCCTTTCCAGATCCACAGCGAACAACTTCTGATATCATGAAGATACATACTATGTATATACATACAAAATAAAACGTTTGTATGGGAAAAAGAAAAGGGCTGTTTTTAGGGGTTTTCCGGCAACTTTCGTAATTTTTTCTTACATAAGAACCTTCTCCTAATAATAACAAATACAACAAAGAAAAAATCAGCCAAATCGGTTCAGCCGATTATGAGTGCTGAAATTACAAAGAAAGTGGCATTGATTTTTATATATATAGATAATTTCACTGTAGTGAATAGTTTTCTACAACACAGCAAATCTAAAAGTGAGGAAATGCTTATTCTGAGAATTCGAATTATTCAAACCGATTTATCGTTTAAGTTCAAAATTTTACAGTTTCATATGTACATACATAGGTATGCATGGGGCATGTTAGCGTGTTGGAGAGCCATCTTCTTTATTTGTTTTCACGGTACACAACAAAACAAAGAACGAACTTCGCCAAAAATATTTAAATTGATCAGAGACGTTATTCCCTGAATATATGTATTAACATTCCATACAAATAAATGGCCTTGAACAGAGTTCAAAAAGCGTTTTAACTATTTCAAATAAAAATTGGGCGGGGCGAAGTTTGCCGGGTCAGCTAGTAATAATATATGAAATCACACCTCTTATCATTTAAAACTTTCATACACATCTATCCTGCAGATATGTATGCAAGTACAAATCAATTTCAAATCAAGATATTATCATTTATCAGTAATATAAAAAGCGCGCGCTTCTCTATATTTACGTACACACATATGTATGTATGTATGTACGTATGACATTCTCACACAAATAATATATGCGTACGCATGTAAATCAAAAAATACAAACATTCTTCTGGAAAAACAACAATAGTCTTAGAAATCATCATACATACATACTTATGTATGTACTTACAATATGAGTACACATGTAAATATGTGCGTATGACATTCCCACACAAACAATGCATACACAACATACATACTTACATGCGTTCACATGTGGATATGTCACCCGCAAAAATTACAAATATTGATCTATAAAAACAACAATCGTTTAAAAAAGCATCAGAAACCAATATGGCAACCAATTGCCGACGTAAAAATTTATAGTAAATTACACAACAACAAAATTTTCGTTCATGAACGAAAACGTACTTTCAAAAAGCATATTCGGTTCATTCATAAAAGCAGACGCCATTACATCTCCCCGAGCATGCCTTGCCTACAAGCGTCTTTTCGCGACGATTTCAAAAGCTAAAAATCATAAATTGAATATATTTCTGAAATGTATGGGAAGGAAAAAGTGAAAACCTCGGAAATATAAGTATTAAAAAATATTAGAATAAAATAGACAACATAGTTTATTTGTCGAATTTCAAGTCTAGAAATTTTTCAAATAAAATATTCAATATTCTTCTGATTTTTGTGTACAGTCAATTCCGGTTAAGTAGTACTCCGCTTAAACGAAAATCAAATCCCTCCCTCATCACTCTTAACAGCCTATATTATATCTTGCTGCATCTCACGGTTTGTTTTTTGAATTACATAGAAATTTTTGTTTAAGTACGACTCGTTTAAGTATCCGCAGTCGCGTATGTACCATATTACATTTTTATTTTTAACAAACCAAAAAATTCGGTATCTTTGACTGTGGCACGTAACCGGGATTGACTGTATTTGTCAAGAAATGTGAAAAATATTTTGTAACTCTGAAATATTTTTACGCAGCTGCGTCGATATGTATGCAAGCTCACGCACAAACATACATATTTACGCTGGTTTGTAGGCGAAGCTGTACAGCGGCAAGGAAAGCGGTGACAATCGGCGGCCATTCGTTTATTTTTTTTCGGCAAAGCTTGGATTTTCTACCAACAACACAATGACTTTTTAACAAAACGTGAAGTTCGGCCATTGGTTGTTCGTGACAACGGAGATTTTGTATGAAACAATGGATTTGTATATTCACATTCAAAGATGTGTGCAGACAAATTTACAAATATTATGCGAATGATTCTTTCAAATTTGCTTACGTGAGCACAAAATTACATACATACTTATGTGAATGTGTGAACATTATGCGTGTGGTTTTTTTTAAATCTTTTTACATGTACACATAATTACATGCATACTTATGTGAATCTATGCGACGGTTTTGTCTTTTGTGATGTTCTCAAAACTTCTAATGCCCAAAGCAAATAATTATATAAAGATATAACTTACCAAACCTATGTAAGTATGTATGTATATAAATTAAATATTTAGGAAATAATAAATGACATTATTATATGTACATATATAGTATTTCAATAGATTTTATAGAATTCATCAAAATATAAGTTAAATTGATATGTACATACATATGTACATATATACTTATATGCTTTGATATAAAATATATTGAGAATATGTATAAATTATATACATACATACATACATAGTATGTAATAGTCGTTTGCGCATTGTAAATATGCGAATCTGTAAGCGTACATTTCTGAACATTGAAATTAGCATTACTTTTCTCATTGCTCAATTCTCATTGAAAATGCTCAATTCTGCTATTTTCGACCCCTTCATGTTAAATATTGGTGAAATCCGCTAATAATATTTTTGTGGTGAAATCCACTAATAGAAAACTCAACCCCTCCAAAAAGAGGAACGTGATGACAATCGGCACGCTATGAACCTTCTCTATATTATACGTTCTCGATTCAATCGATAGTCAGCTGATATGTTCCATTCCATTTCAGTAGGAATGCTCGATTGAATGTGTTTCTGTAACCAAATTGAATGAAATACTGTCGATTGGTTTTCTCACATCCATTTGAGGTGATGACAAAGAAATTTTTCGTTAAATTCAAAATGGAATTAGTTGAATTTAAAGCAAATGTAAGTATATTTTTGTTAATGCATTATATATGAATAGTTAAAAAAGATTTTATGCATTTTATTTATAGAGAAGTACGTCGGAGCGTGTTACGAATGGCCAAAAGAGGCGGTTACTGCACCTAATGCAGCAGCACCGCAGCGTTGGAAGGAGCCATTTTATGAAACCAAACGCGAGGAAGGAGCACGAAGAGGTTTGGACTGCCGTTGCTGCTGAATTAAATGCATTGGGAGGGTCCCACAAGTCTCCTAATCAGTGGAAAAAGGTAAAACTAAACTATTCTTGTGTATGGCATTACAATTTACATATGTGTGTTGGTTTTTTTTAGTGTTGGATAGACTCGAAATCGGCAGTCAAGAAGCTGCACAATGCCCACAGAGCGTTCGCTAGACGAACTGGAAACCTGCCGTTGTAGGACGGTCCAAAACCGTTGGATGCCATGGACCGGGGAATTCTGGAGTTTTTTTCCAGCGACATGGTGGTCGGTGATGGGCTCACTCCCGAAATCGGTTTGTCGGTGAGTAACGTCTGTCAAAATTTAAAGTTGTGATTATAAATGTGATAATAAAATTGGTGTATATTGCAGACATCTGCTGAAATGGTCGATGTTACCATTGAGGATGAGGGTGATGCTACTGCCAACATTGGGTTGGATGTAAGTAACAATTACAAAACTAAAAACTAAGCTATTTAGTGATCCGTTCGGAATTCTAGGCAAACGCGGACAGTTTGGACATCTTCGAAGTGGAGGCACTTGAAGAGGTTGCAATGGGTCAGGTGCTTGAGGTTGTGCCAAACAAACAGCAACCCAAACAGCGCACAAACCAAAGCTGTGCAGCAAAAGCAGTCTCATTGAAAATCGCCATGCGCAGCTGAAAGAGATTTTGGAGAGACAACACGAGGAGCACATGGGTGTTTTAAATGGAATTCACGATACACTGAGAGCTCTGCTGGAAACCATGACGGGAGGTAACAATTTGCGATAAAATTTGTACGTTCTTTAAATCTCATAAATATTCCTTTTCTTCTAGCGACTGTTGCATAAGGAGTAGGCACAGCAAAATATTCATATTTTCTAAATATTATATTCATTGGTTGGGGCCAATCGACTGTTATTATAATATATATTATAAAAAATAAAGAGTTAAATATAATTTGCAAACAGTATCATTTGGGGTGTTCCTCATATTTTTCTGAACACCACTGTAGGTGAATTACACTCGTTCTCGATCAATCCACTAATTTGGATCGAATCGAAATGACGTCACTATAATCGAGTATATTGTCGATTCCTTACAGAAACGCACTACAGATATTGTTATCGTCCATGCCTCTGCACCATATAGGAGGACGGGAGTAATGAGTGACTCATAAAGTTTGGTTTTTGTTCGTTGAGAGCACTTCACTTCTCTATTGCCTACTCAGTCCAAGTAGCATCTGTTGGCAGTAGTTATTCTGCGTAGGATTTCGAGGCTGACATATTTGTTGCTGTTAATACTGGTTCTAAGATAGATGAAATTATCTACTACTTCGAAGTTATGTGACCTGGCTGTCTAGTTGCGAGATATTTCCTCCTGCTCTGGTTCACCACCAGACTTATTTGCTTCGCTGCCTTATTCATTCTGGGAAAAGTAGAACTAATCGACTACCACGAAAATGTATTTATATAATTTGCTTGGTGCTTCGTTGTAAGTTCCAAGAAGTCTGTTTTCTTTGTCTATTGGTGACAAAAACCTTACTTTTCTACCACTCTTACTATCTGCTATTATGCATTCAATGCTTTTACGATTTTTCCGGTTTTTGCTGCCAAGTTTGGTATATAAAATGTTTTCCTAATCGCATATATTGTCTTTTTAATTGAAAAGTGTGCTTTTTTATGATAAATTCGAATAACTTCGTTCTCCATCAAAGTTGGCACAACTACAATTTCCTTAACGGGATCCTTGTAGAATACCCCGTGCCTAATGCAAAAATTTTCATACTGTCCGTATTGTAGTGCCTTAACCACAGCTCGGACCAAACCGTCATCTTACTGTGCCTGCTGAAGTCGATGATGCAACTTATCCTCAAGCAACAAACATGATACCCTATAGTGTGCGTCCACATGACGAATTTTGGTGCCCGATCAGTGCTCCATATCACAATGATAATTTTGTAACAAAAGTGCCCAGCGTGCCACCCGTAAAGACACGTAGTTTTTCTGCATGGCCATAGTGAACACATCGCAGTCTGTGATAATTAAACTTAAACTTGATACCTACTACAGATTCACACGCCATGTTTTCAGTGCCTCTACGCCAAGCAAGCACCTCCAACTCTTAAGCATGGTATCTCTCTTCTGGTTTTAATGCTCATGTACTCTATAGGGTGATACATTTGGTTGTCTACATCTTTTTGGAGCAAAACGCCCCCATATCCATACATGGACGCATCGGTATGCACCTCGGTTATTGCATTCGGGTAGTAACGGCGAAGGACTGGTGCACTTATAAGGGCAGCTTTCAATTGCTGGAAAGCTACAATTTGATCATTGTCCATGATGAATTTCGTACTTTGGCGTAGTATGTCTGACAAAGGTTTAGAGAATCCTGCGTATCCCTCAATGAAACGTCTAAAATATGATGCCAGCCCTAAATAACGCTGCACTGACTTACGATCGTGTGGCAAAGAAAAATTGTTTACTGCGCGTACCTTAGCTTCTGATGATCTAGTAGTACCCTTCTCTATTACGTATCCCAAAAATTCTACCCTCTCCATGAGAAACTGACATTTTTTCTTGGATCGACTCATTCAAAATCGCAAAACTAAATCTCGAGAAAACCGCTGGAGAGTTTGATATTTCAAATGGGACGAAACAAGACTCGTACTGACCATTGTGAGTAACAAAATATGTAAACTTTCCCGACCCTTCTTCTACTGGAATATGAAAGAACTGTTTTCTAAGTCTAACGTAGTGAATACCCTGGCGCTTTACTACCATTCGAGTACATCATCTATTATGGGCATTGGAATTTTGTCCCTCATTATTTTTAAGCTAAGTCGCCGATAGTCACAACAGAGCCTTTTGCCAGCATCCTTTTACTTACGTACTAGGCTGTAAAATATCTTCATTCAGCCATTTCCCTATCTGCTGTTCTACAATGCACTTATCCGCGTAAGGTCAATGGTCTGTTATCATTATTTAACTCTATGTCTCCGAACATCATTAACACATCATAGCGGAGCAAAGATCGCACCCAGTGTCAAGCAATGTAGAGAATTTGAATGCATTAAGTGCAATTTCTTTGAAAATTACGCATTTATTAAACTTCCCTAACTGTTCAATACTTACGGTATTTGCCCTTTCGACCTTCCCCTCTATGTACGATTTTCCGCATTTTGATGCAATGTGTCCACTTTGTCCGCATTTAAAACATTTGCCAGACTGTTGCGAACACCTGTTCGCTAAATGTCCAACGACATCACACCTAAAACAACGTCTCTTTTCTGCAGCTTTTTTGCTGTCAACGTCTTCGATTTATAACCCTCCTTCAAGTCGGTTAGAGCTGAACTTTTGACGACGTGATCAGATGTTTTCATAGACGGTGATTTGATCCTTGATTTGTTCAACGTTTCTAGCCTGATACAAATTGCTTTTCGTTACTTTGGTATCTGGCATACCATCGATAAAATATTCCACTAAAACTAATTCGTTGAGCTTGCTAAAATGATCGCATAATCTATCTTGTAACGTCGTGGCCTTGCGTCCACAAGTTCTAAACCCTAGCTCTATCAGTTTTCCCCTCAACTCACTCATTGTCAAACTAAATATTTGATCACGAGTTACGATTTTTATTAAATTGTTGGAAAATGAAAATGGAATGTAGATTAACTTTAAAGAATAACTTATATAATATATCCGTATTATAACAATAATAATAAAAACTACTTTTATTAACAAATTTTAGTTTAGAAAATTTACTAAATGTAATTAAACATTATAATTTAAATATAGCTTATCGGTTCAATGAACTCCGTTTCAGCGCCTTGCTGCGTTCTTTCTTATCTGCCACAACAACTTGGCTGCGCTGGTGTTTGCAGCCACCACTGCAAATACTTGTATGAAAAACTGAACTTTGCAGCCACCGCAGCTAACGCCTTTTGCCGACGCCACTGGTGCAGGTTTGTCTCTGCGTCGCTGATTTCTAACTGTCGCTGTGCTACTGCTAGCTTGTCTCGCATACACCACTAACACCAAGTACACTGATTTGTGTGACACCCACCGCCTTTCAACTAAATTTTTTTTGATTTAACAGTTCTTCCACTTTTGTGATACCCGCCACTTCTGACACCAAATTGTTGTAATGGGTTTTAAGTATACCGGACTTCGATTTATTTGTTATTAAAACTAGTTATGAAATCGTTCGGTGTTATAATATTGAAAACGGCAAATTATTCTTAGGTAAGTTTACAAAGGCGATTAAAAACGGTTATGTATTTACCTACCTACCTACAATTCATGCCTATAGTATTTTCAAATTATATTTTGCCTGTCGAGATGCGTGTGCGAACGAAATAAATTTTGCTAGATTATGTACATATATTGTCTATACTGAATACTTACTATATGTATAAGCTCTAAATTCGTATAGCAGGTAATTCATCTTTTGGTAGCCATCCTTTTTTAAATGGATCAAAACCGTTTAATGATTAATGCTAAGTTTCTTAGCGATGTCATGGCTGCTTATGTGACGGTCCTGGTCAATCCTTTGCATAATTTCATTGACTTTTTCAACGATAGGTCGACCAGAACAAGGTGCATCTTTCACATTAAAATTTCCAGAACGGAAGCGAACAAACCATTGTTGTGCTACACGAACTGATTCATCATAATCTCCGTAAACTTCACAAATATCATTGGTGGCTTACGTGGCATTCTTCATTCCTTTTTATAAAAAAATTTTTAAATATAGCGAATTTCTTTCATTATTTTCACTCAATTTTTAACAGCTGTAACATTTTTTCAACTTCCCCTAATTTAATTTTTTTGTTAAATGGAGCTTAAGTTCTCACTTGTCCACTACTTGTAAACAGGGTTTGTCCGGAAAATAATAGGACTGAATAGATTTAAAAAGAAGTATTGAACCAATCATTACAATTCTTTAAAAACTTTCAAAATAGGCTCCTTCTGTGTCGATGCAACGCTGCCAGCGCGATTTCCAAGCATTAAAGGTGTCACGAAAGGCATTCTCGGAATAGCCTTGACATTCTCTGAATAGCCGTGAGAGCCGAGGTGTATGTTGCTTGGATCCCCTCTGTTATCTGAAAATGGCATGTGCCATTCGGAAGATTACCTTTTTTTCTCGGGATCATACTTAAAGATCCATGACCTGCGACTACGTTATTAAAAAATTGGAGGTCACTTTCACTTATGTTCAAATTTTCTTGGCACACTTCCACTTCGGGCACACCTTGCGCATGTTCAAGTGCTCCGTCACAATGTCATGAATCACAGATTTTGATAAATTTAACATCTAGGCAATTAATCGAACTAGCAGGTCTCCCAGCACAGTCTTCATCAGCGACCGGCCCTCCAAAAAGGCCTGGTGCCATCGAAACACACCACTTCTTGCTAAAACAACATTTTCAGCTTGCACCACTCACAGACACACGTCACGCGAAAAAGTTTGTCTTGAGTCTCTAGGTGCTCGGAGACAACTGACCAGCCGCTCGTTCGTTAGCTACGAACACCGTCTGCCGAATCCAGTCGTTGCGCGAGATAACAAACTGTCGATTGTTGTGAGTAAAAGAAATTATACTTATTTGGGCAGTACACTTATTTTTGTGTTGCCTTTTTTATTCATAATTTCTTACTGCCTATTTTTCATAATCTTACTTCCATTTATACTAACTACATAGTATGTTTACTTATTACTAGTTGATATTTTGTTAGATACAGATTATATTATTTCTTTAGGTTTGTTTACAGATATATTGTTTGTTTAGATATATTTGGTTTGTTGTATTGATAGTGCATTTACAATGTTTGCTTACTTGCTAATGAGATAGTTTGGTGCAGTTTACATTTTCGCACATGCATTTTGTTTGTTACATTTATGATGCTAGGCGAGACTATTTTTATACTCTCGCAACAATGTTGCTAAGGAGAGTATTATAGTTTTGTTCACATAACGGTTGTTTGTAAGTCCTAAAACTAAAAGAGTCAGATATAGGGTTATATATACCAAAGTGATCAGGATGACGAGTAGACTCGAAATCCGGATGTCTGTCTGTCCGTCCGTCCGTGCAAGCTGTAACTTGAGTAAAAATTTAGATATCATGATGAAACTTGGTACACGTATTCCTTGGCTCCATAAGAAGGTTAAGTTCGAAGATGGACAAAATCGGCCCACTGCCACGCCCACAAAATGGCGGAAACCGAAAACCTATAAAGTGACATAACTAAGCCATAAATAAAGATATTAAAGTGAAATTTGGCACAAGGGATCGCATTAGGGAGGGGCATATTTGGACGTATTTTTTTTGGAAAAGTGGGCGTGGCCCCGCCCCCTACTAAGTTTTTTGTACGTATCTCGGAAACTACTATAGCTATGCCAACCAAACTCTACAAAGTCGTTTTCTTCAGGCATTTCCATATACAGTTCAAAAATGGAAGAAATCGGATATTAACCACGCCCACCTCCCATACAAAGGTTATGTTGAAAATCACTAAAAGTGCGTTAACGGACTAACAAAAAACGTCAGAAACACTAAATTTTACGGAAGAAATTGCAGAAGGAAGCTGCACCCAGGCTTTTTTGAAAAATTGAAAATGGGCGTGGCCTCGCCCACTTATGGACCAAAAACCATATCTCAGGAACTACTCCACCGATTTCAATGAAATTCGGTATATAATATTTTCTTAACACCCTGATGACATGTACGAAACATGGGTGAAATCGGTTCACAACCACGCCTTCTTCCAATATAACGCTATTTTGAATTCCATCTGATGCCTTCTCTGTATAATATATAGTACATTAGGAACCAATGATGATAGCGGAATAAAACTTTAAACAAATACGCTATTTGAAAAATATGTAAATGACGTATAATGAAATCTCGATTATCACTTTATCATGCGAGAGTATAAAATGTTCGGTGACACCCGAACTTAGCCCTTCCTTACTTGTTATTGTTTGTTTAGGTTACCAGTTGATAATTTATGTATTCGGTACAAAAATGTGATAAGTAACACATGTTCCTTAACTCTCCTTCGTGTTAAAATGGAGCGTCCTCGCTACTTTGCTGCTAATTGCTGTTGATGTAGGCGGTTCAGTTCGATTTCAAATAAGCCGTCGATTTGTCGTTGTCTGTTGAGCATTCTAACATTTTGGCAATATTTGCGGAGGTAGACCAGAGAAGGTGCAAATTTAATTCTGTATGATTTTCGATTGGACGGCTAACAGAGCTTATAAGATTGAAGTACGGAATTCACCACTATCGCTGCTATTTAGCAGATATGAGCACGTTCAATGGCAGAAATATATGTAAAACGACTGAATTCATGCGAGAATGTGTAAAGAGATATGCTTTGATGAAAAATATACAGTCACACAGAGAATGTAAAAAAGCATGACATATGCATGCTTATTTTGTATTATATGAACCATTTTCACATATGCATGATTATTTTGTATTATAATATATGTATGAACCATTGTTTTCCGAAAAATTATAAAAATTGTATATTATAAAATTAAATAAAAAATAATTTTAAATACATTATTATTTCAAAATTTATATTAATTTCGACTATTATAAAATGAAGATGTGCCAAAGAACTTAAATGTGCTCATATGTATAAACACTTCCATTCATTCCTTTCATTTCTTCAAAAAAAATTAATGACCTTCATGAAATATGCATATTCGCATTATTTCGTTATCATTTCCATATTCGTAGCAATAGAATTTCTATGGCATATACATATAATATTTCTTTGGCACATTTGTCTGTATGTTTACGAAAACAAATTCGAGCCACATATGTATGTACAAACATCCAATAAGTGCCGCACGCATCTTTTGGCATCTCCGTTGTCACGAACAACCAAGGCCGAAGCGCACGACAACATTGTGTTGCTGGTAGAAAATCGCAGTTGTGCCGAAAAAATTAAACTAATGGCCGTAGATTGTCACCGCATCCCTTGCCGCTGTAACAACTTCGCCTGCAAACGTGCGTAAATATGTATGTATGTACACGTATGAGCGTGAATACATATCGACGCAGATTTTTGAGAGAACCATCAGAAAGTTGTTCAATTTATGATTTTTAGCTTTTGCCATCGTCGCGAAAAGACGCTTGTGGGAATTAAGAATAATCTTTAGTTATTCTTTAAAAATATATTTCCCTTGGATTCCTCCAAGGTTTCTTTATTTAAATATACCTATAAATTGTATGTTTACACAATGGACAATATATTACTAGCTATGCCTATGATTATATTTAAACTGAGAACAAGTGTTGTATGCGCGTCACTATTTTATAACAGTGCAGTCAACTCGTGTCGGTTTCTTATTGGCTAATTCCGGTGGCGCGGCATCTTGGATAATGTCATGCTTGTTGCTGTTGGTCACGTGGTGGCTGTACATTCTTGTACGATGATGCCCCTCCATGTGTCTGTGTGTTGATCACGTTGCACATGCGTGGTGTGGTATTGGCTTGTTGTTGTTGGTCCCTTGGTGGCTGTACATTCTTGTATAATGATGCCCCCCATGTGTTTGTGTGCTTTGTTCACGTGTTCTACTGTTGCTATGTTGTTCCCCCTGCGGGTACGGTCCCCCCTCCGGGTTCGAGGGGAAACCGAATATACCCGCGGTAAGGCATGCCTGTCGTAAGAGGCGACTAAGATCCTGGCCACCAGTCCAGGGCTGTATGGAAGCTCAACTGGTCGTAGTTTCGGCTACAAGGTCAATACCAAAGACTTTAACCTGGTACCACGGGGAGCAGTAGCCCCTGGAGTTCGCTCCAGTCTGCTCATTGGGTTTGGCCCTTTGTGGAGATTCGTGGTGGCTGTGGTTAAAACCCAAATCGCGGGAAGAACTGACTTTGTCAGTCGAATGTGGAGTTGCATTGCAACCGGGTTTTAGATGGGCCTCGAGCCCTACCAAGGTGGTTAGTGTGTCCATGCCACACTGCCGATTGGTACAGAAAATCGTTACCCAATTTTCAGGGCGCTGATCGACGCATTGTATTGATCCGTTGTGCTTTTGAGCACCGTGGAGTTAAGCTGTCGCCAGTAGGATCCCACGTTAAACACTGTCACATTGTCGTTGCTATGTTGTAGATATATACATATGTGTAGTGGTAGGTAATATGAGTCATACGTGTATGGCTGGGTATTAACTCCCGCCTCCTCCGGTGAAAAGATCTTTTGATCTGGTGAAAAGATCTCCTGATACGCTAGTTGTGGCGTCCTTTTTGATGAGATGCTCCATACCTTGTTGTTTTAATATTTCTTCGTATTGTTTCTGCTGTCTTTCTTGTAGTTTGAGTGTTTTACATTTCATAATTGCATAATACAATTTAAAGCTAACATATAATAGAATACATAGTGTGATTATTACAATAATAGTTATACAAATATTTCGTATAGGATGCTCTTCATACGTTATTAAAAATTTGTGTAATTTTTGTATATTACTGAATTGATATTTCGTATTTGTGGACATAAAATCTAATATTTTTATATCTTCTTGTCTGTGCGCTAAAATATAGATTATGGTATTCATTATTATTAATTTCAATTGTTTTATCAAATTGAACTAAATATGTTCCTTCATATATTTTGTTGTTAACATTATTTTTTCCATTTATTAATATATTTCCCTCGCTAATCTATATATTATTCTAAGACAAGGCGCTTATTTCCAGAGATCTACAAAACGTACAGAGACAAATAATACATCAAATTAAAGTGTGCGATCTGAAACTTTGCACAAATTTTACAGATTTTAAATTCATTGAACCACTTTTGATATATTTGCGTTTAAAGTACTTCAATTTTTACATTAAGCTAATATAAGCAGCGCTTCTACAGAAAAGAGCATATATGTAAGAGAATGAATAATTAAAAATGTTTCTGTCATTTGCTTTCGTTACACACATACCCATATACGCGAAGGCGCAAGTGCGAAATCTAACAACAACAATATTGTCTGCTCGGTAGCAAAATGACAATAAGCATAGATAACTTGATACGAGACTCTTTGGTACGAGAGAGAGCTGTCAAAACTCGCATTTTTTATAACATTTGCCAATGATGCCACTGCTGAAAAGTATTAACTTGGGTATTTAATAAATTATACAAAACACTAAATTAAACACTTTGAAAATGCATACATACATATATATGTAAATGCTAAAATGCAAAATCATTAATTAATTTACATAAACATTTATTATGCCAAAATATGTTCGCACAGTTTCATTTCACACTAATTTCGTCAAGTAATTATAGCGCTGCTTTTCTGGCATCCCGTTTTTTTCACTAACTGCTGGTTGACGGCACCCTGATTGTGTTTTGTTGCCAGCTCAGAAAACAGATCAGCTGCAAGTGAGAGAGCAAGAAAAGAGATTCTAATCAAGTTATCTATGACAATAAGAGAATGACGAATATTACAAATTAAAAATGTTTGCTTTGGCATGTGCACTGGTACATACATACATATGCATGCGCTAAGGCGCTATCTACGATTTGACATGCGCTCTCTTCTATGTTGCACGAATATGTACGTACGAGCTAAGAAACACTGCGCTTTGACATACGCACTCTACTTTGTTTTATATTCACATATACATATTTCAGTTCAGATTCAGATTAATTATTAAAAATAAAGTTCCAAACCAAAGGCGAATTAGACGAAAAAGGAGTTTAACAGGTCGAAGAGAAGAGGTGAATGTTATAGATAAAAAGGAATTTTTAATTGTTAATGTATGTATGTATATGGATTGACCTGTTTTATTAGAGTCGTAGTCATGCAGGATCTATGGCAAGTTATTTCAAAGCTGCCCTAAACTCCGTAGTTCTTCCGGAGTATATGTAGTTCGCTTGGGGGTTTGGCTAATATATGTTTACACTGTAAAGCAAAACATTTCGGAAGTGAAAAGGTACCTGTACTTTTCATTGTTTTATATTCATAATATATGTATATACATACTAATTGTCTTAATATTTGGTTGAAATTGTTACTAGGTAAGAAATGGCTTTACGACATGTTGTCATGGCGGAAAAGTTAAACTTCAAGAATTACGTGTACCTGAGTTTTTGAAAGCTGTGTTAGAAAATGATTTGAGCTCTTGGCGGGGACACTATTTGGAGAATATTCGGCAGCTAAATAGTTCGTTTGCTTTTGCATCATTCGAAGCGAAAATTGCGGAGCCGACAGGGCGCGGACCATATTGCTTCCGAATACATGGATCAATATATCATAGGGTAGGTCCATTGCATGCAGATCATCCTTCAGAATCCTCCTACGCCTAGCTGTTTGTTCTTGACACGGATCAAGCAACACACAACACACAACACACGCAATTCAAACTGCGATAGGTATTTGCTGAGATAAATCCACGAAATGCTTTCAAATATTAACCCCTTGGCAAATGAGTTTAAGCATATGGCGCAGGTTGAACGCGAAGAGGAACAGAGGGCCAGAGAAAAAAATCGCAATGCTCGCCGAATTAGCATGCTACTTTTGCTTAGATCGATTATTACGTGATATTCACCAAAATGAAATACCTTTTGGTGGAAAGGTTATTTTATTAGGTGGTGATTTCAGGCAAGTTCTTCCTGTGGTGCCCAATAGCTCACGCGCCGCTATAATTGGTAATTGTTTGAAACGGTGCTCACTTTGGAAATTTTTTAGGTGTCTCAAACTCTCAACGAATATGCGTTCTAAAGAATCCTTATACAACAGTTTTCTTTTGCGTGTTGGAGAAGGTCGAGAACTCTCTCCAGAGTCGAAAATCAATATACCAGAAGAGATAATTTTGCTAAATGAAAATTTAGTGGATTGGGTATTTCAGCCTCAGTCTGGTGTTATTAGTCAAAACCATTTGAAGGATCGGGCAATTTTGTGTCCAAAAAATGATCACTGTACGATAATAAATAGCGAAATAGTAAATATGTTGCCCGGTGAAGAAAGGGTATATTATAGCGTGGATACTGTCGTTTCTGAAGATCCTCAAGAGCATGTCGGATTCCCTACAGAATTTCTAAACTCCCTTAATTTCAGTGGAGTAGCGCCTCATGAGTTAAGGCTTAAGGTTGGAACAGTTGTGATGTTAATCCGCAATCTTAATACATATGAAGGGTTGGTCAATGGGACTCGCTTGATAGTAAAAGCACTACATTGTAATTGTTTGGAGGTCGAAATTTTAACCTGTGAATCACAAGGGAAACAAATTTGATTGCCCCGTATAAATTTACAGCCCAGCGAATCAACACTTCCTTTTATTTTAAAGCGTCGCCAATTTCCAATAATTGTAGCATTCGCAATAACAATAAACAAATCTCAAGGGCAGACTCTAGCAAGAGTTGGTGTTTTCCTCAAGGAGGATTGTTTTACGCATATCCAGCTGTATGTCGCATTGAGTCGAGTACGATCTTCTCAAGATATCAAAGTTAAGACTTACGACCAAATTAAAACCACTACGAATGTAATTTTCCATGAAGTACTTGAATAAATTGAGTTTTTATAAAAAAAATTTTTTACTTTTTTCATTTTAAATAACGGAGTCCCCCGATTATCGGGGGTTATTACTAGTTTCTTTTATTTTCTCTATAACATTACATTGTGATTGCAAATTTAGTAATATGGGTATTGTTTTCTGGTTTTTCTTCTTTGCATATGTATTTCGACAAAATATTTTTACATTTATTAATTCGTTTCATTTCATTAGCACATTTGGCAATTTTTGAGTCTAATTCTAGCTTTCCGTGTTCATATGATATTGGGGTAATTTCGTAAGTTTCACATTTTTCTTTGATTATTGGATATTTATATACAACAATGAAGGTACTTATCTCCAATTCTACATATACATACGAGTATATCTGATCCTTCGGTTTTAATTATTTTTTCGATATCCTCTAAATTTATTGATGCAGAGTAGAAATTTTTATTCTTTATAGTTAACGTTAAATCTCCTAACTCTTTATGAATTTCTTCTAACATTGTATATTGATTAATAGGTTTGGAATCGAAGGCTTCCAACAGTTTCTCAAAGTGAGTATTAATCAATCTTTGTTTATCATTGTTTTCTACTATGTCATTTATTTTTTCTTTAATTTCAATAACATCATAATGGTCTGGTACGCCGGTAACAAAGCTAAGTATTGAGCCTAAAAAATTTATACTCCTAGGTTTCCTTCTGATTAACAACTGATTTTTTAATACATCTATTCTGTTTATTATAGTAAAAAAAATGTGTAGTAAAGTTTTGCAAAAACTTAATTATAATCAAACATTTATAGATAAACTTCCCTTATCACCTAGAAGTGTAGCGCGGCGCACCGATCAAATAGGAGCTCGTATTGAATGTAAAATAAAGGAAAAAATTGAAAATTGTAAATACTTTTCTATTTGTTTAGATGAAAGCACAGACCTTAATGACCTATCTCAATTAGCTTTATGCGTGCGATGCGTAAATACTAATTATGATATATTTGAAACCTTATATTCTCTAGAAAGCTTTGATTCGAATGTAACTGGAAAGTTGTTATTCGAGGTCGTTAATGAAAAGCTTTTTTCAGTTGTCGATATTACAAAATTCGCAGGAGTGTGTACAGATGGAGCAAACGTTATAATTGGTAACTATGACGGTTTTATCGGGCAGCTGAAAAAGCATGGTATAAATGTACATAATTTTCATTGCATCATACATCAAGTTGCACTTTGCTCCAAATTCATAAGTACAAATCCCGTTATGAAAATCTCAGAGAAAATAATAAACAGAATACGTGGTGGGCATAACTCACTTACCCACAGAAAATTTGTAAAATTTTTAAAAAATAAGAGTGCTGGGTACTCAGACTTAAAAATGTTTACAGAAGTTCGATGGTTAAGTAGAGGGGAGTGCCTCAACAGATTATTTCAGCTAAGGGAAGAAGTTCTGCAGTTCCTCGAGGTTGAAGGTCTAGAAAAGTCTGCAGTCGGTTTTTTGAAAGATAATAAATTTATTTTTAATTTAGCATTTATAACAGATATTTCCTTAATATTAAATGAATTAAATAAGCAACTTCAAGGATGTGAAAAAAACATCCATGATGTGGTTAAACTACTCTGCAATTTCAAAACGAAGTTATTTTTATTAATTGCAGAAATCAAAGAAGGTAATTATGCAAATTTCCCAAAAACTGCATTGATTTTCTCAAAAATTAAATATATTAATCAATGTGATCACATTGTAATATTAGAAACTCTTTTTAATAATTTTGAAGGTAGATTCAAAGATTTTGAAAGATTTGTTTGAGAATCCCTTTCATTGCGATATAAGTCGATATGAATTTTACTTGCAGTCAGAATTAATAATTCTACGAAGTGATCGGGAAGTCTCAAATAAATCAAGTATTATTGAATTCTGGCAAAATTTGGATGATTCATTCTACCCTGAATTGAAAAAAAATGCATTTAAATGTCTATCATTTTTTCCCTCTACTTATATATGTGAACAAATTTTTTCAGATTTAAAATTTATTTGTTCCAAACAACGCAATAAAATTTATTCTACCCATTTAAAAAATATTATTTTAATAAGAAATTGTTGTAAAAAGATTGATATAGATAAATGTATTTAAGATATAACATTAAACAAT
>NW_026089893.1:0-50151 GCF_024586455.1 Bactrocera neohumeralis | reverse complement strand
GTGGTAGCAATGATCAATTCGATGGTGAATTTGTCCTTGAATCTGTAGAGTCAATTACGAAATTAGATTCAATATTTTTTGTGCATCAAAAGAAAATGATCGGTTCTTCCGTAATACTGTCATCTGCTTCAAAGCGCACAAATACTACAAACTGTGTACAGTCGGAAACATCTGTAGATTCATCGAACTGCAAAGCAAAATGTTGGCTATTCTTTAGTTTTTCGACTACTTGTTCTTGAATATCCTTGGCCATATCGTTTATTCTGCGTGAAATATCATTGTCAGAAAGCGGTATTTTTCTTAATTTGTTTGCCTCCTGCTTACTGACCATAATTTCAACCATATTGTGTGCCGCTGGCAAAATAAGATTTTCGGCAATCGTACATATGTATGTGGTTTCCCTGCTTTAGCAACTCGATATGCGACTTTGTAGCTAGCTAATAAGGTTGACTCGTTGACACTGGATGCCTGAAAATAAACTAAACAATATACAAGTGAACAGACAATAAAAATTAAGGACGCGGAACTTTTGCACACCGAAATTAAGTATAATCAAAAGTTGTATGCAAATAATAAAGAAATAAACACCAACAGTAAAAATTTAGTATAAAAAAACTAAAAAACACTCTTTGACGATAACGTAAACTAAAAAATCACAAATAATTGTTAATATGGAAAATAAATAAATTAAAAATATAGCATTATTGCGAAAAAAGGGTGGGGCGCTTTTTAAGAGCTGATTTATAGTGCACCCCACGCTTTTTTCATTATTTTCTAACTTACCTGAATTATAGTATTTTGCTGCTGATTAGAGATTTCAACTTTCGTTCAAAGAAAGCCAACGGCTTATCAGCTTCTTTTTGATGCTTGGTTGTGAGATGCCGCATAAGCTTTGACGGTTCCATACTCTCACGTGATAAAACATAGCCGCAAATTAAACATTGAGGTTTATTATTTATGACTGTGAACCCGTATTTCAAATAACTGTCATCGTAATATCTATTTTTTTCGGATTCGATTCACCACCACCGCTATTGATACTCGTACCAGATGTTGAAGGCTGCGATCTTTTGAGAAATTTATCCATTTTATAAACGCGCAGAGCAAGCGAAAAAACAAAATAATGCCGTCTGAACTCATCGGCGACTACGCTTAACTGAGTGATGAGAGTTGAAACAAAAGAATATTGAGGGTGGCGCGCGCGGGGCGCTTGCTGTTACCGCAACGACAATCATGCCGCGCCGACGCAGTATGACCCCCAAGAATAATTGACAAAGTTGCCAAAATAGGAAAACTTATTACCTAACGTATGTAGTCTTTTAATTAAAATTAAATTATCTCTTTGACTTACTATGACACATGGGGGTCGCCAGAATATTTCAACCTGTAAAGGAGTCGCGAAATCAGAAAGATTGAAAAACACTGCATTATGTAATTAACTTTTAGAGATAGCGTAATTAATCACCTTTAAGTTATCTGCAAGTTGGTAAATTAATTTGTGTATATCGATTAACTGTTATCAATGAAATAAATCAATAACATGACAAGAAAACGGAAGCTCGACAACTAAATTTCGTTACTTTTACTTTAATTAAAGTTTTGAATAACCAAGCACTAATTATTTAAAAGCCATAATAATTTTACTGTATTATCTTCACTACAATATGAATTTAATTTACACTTCAGTCTAAGTAAGACGTGACTGGTTATCCTAACATCAAAAATTTAAAAAGTAAGAATAATAGAATATTTTGTTGCAAATTATTTGTCTATTGATAGGATAGCTTACATCTCAATTTTCAATGGCAATATTATTTTATTTCAGAATCTTTTGGAGCTAACGGACAATTGTCACTGCTAAATAATAGACAAAGAATTTGAAAAAAAAACGTGTTTGTCCATTCTAAAATATTTTTCCGTGACTCGCAAAAATTTGCGTCGATATGTATGCAGGCTCATACATATGCATACATATTTACGCTAGTTTGTGGGCGAAGCTGTTACAGCGGCAAGGGATTGACCGCTTCCCATTCGCTTATTTTTTTCGGCACAGCTTGGATTTTCTATGATCACACGAATGCTAAACCAATGAGCGAGTTCATTTTTACGTTAAGTAAATTAAAGTAAATAAGTAAATATTTTGAGCTGCACCGAAAAGTGTACTCTTTATTTATACTCTTAAGAATAACTTATTACATGTTTCTTACTTCTATTTATACTAACTAGTATGTTAACTTATTACTAGTTGATACTTTGTTAAGGTACAGATTATATTATTTGTTTAGGTTTGTTTACATACATACATATATATTGTTTGCTTAAAAACATTTGCTTTGTTGTTGTGCTATTCAAACTCAATGTTTTTTTAATACTTGTTTGTTTAGGATTGTTTCTTGTAGTGATATTGCATTTCAATTGTTCGAACTCAAGGTTGTTACTGCATTCCGTTTACTGAAACAAAAGGTTGTTTTGATGTTTGTTACTATTATAAGGAATACATTCCTTAACTAGCGCGAGAGATATTAGAATACACACGTTCTTAGGGACCCTCCCTAAGAACGTGTGAATTTTAATATTTGACAGATGTCGCTTGCAGTCCGTCGTGCTCAATGTGTACAAAAGCTGGTCAGTTCCATGAAAAATCGCACCAGGCTCATAGTTGAAGCTAAGGGGGGTCACACTAAATACTAAAATTAGTTTAAGATAGTATAAAATGTTAAATATACATATTCATTAAACTGTAGCTTAAGTACTTTGTGTAAAGTGTTTCTTGAAAGTGTCAAAAATGTGTAAACTCATATTTTCGTACTTTAACATTTTCCCTTTGTTTTAAGATAAGGTTGTTGAGCTATTCAAACTCAATGTTTTTTTGATACTTGTTTGTTTAGGATTGTTTCTGTTGTGTTTGTATTTATTTAATTATAATTCATTATAATTACATGTGAATTAAAATAAAGTATTATACAATACCGAATATAAAGGCACGTCTGTACTCGACGGGAGCGCAATCCAGAAGAAGAAAATTGCGTTTTACAAACTGTCAGGGTTGACAACTATGAACACTGAGATCCAGTGTTGTACATTTTTAAGTTCATATCACATCCCCCCTCTTAATTATAGACTAATTTATTTATTTCTAAAATCAGGAGCTGTGAAACGAGTAACCTGTTGTCGCGATCGGTTGCTTCTACGAATCGGATTGTTTGAATTCTGATCTTCAGCAACATTTTCCTCCAATTGCGATGGTGCGCTGTTTTGGTCATTAAAATGAGGTACTTTTGTGGATATATCTGGTTGTATGTTTGACTTGTCTTGCAACATAACCGTTGCTGAATGTGTGGATGTCGATTCAGATACAGGTATCCTTTGATCTGGGAGTATTATACTGGATGTTTTGTTATTACTTTCTGCGTTTGATCTTGGTTTGAGTTGGTTAATATGACGTCTTATGGTACCTCTGTTTGACTTTACCATAAACATCATTTTTCCAATCGGATGAATTATAATTCCTTTGATCCACTTTTCTCCTTTCGCGAAGTTTCTAGCGTATACTAGTTCATTAGGTTGAAATTTGTGTGTGTCTACGATCTTGGATTTTGACTGTGTTGGTGTCTCAAATAGTTGAGTTAACATGGTACGAACTGAACGACCATGGATAAGTTCAGCAGGTGTTTTACCATTGGAATTAGGAGTAAAACGATAAGTAGCTAAAAATTTTACTACGGCGCATCTGATGGATAGACCTTCATTGATATTTTTTCGAACTGCGGTTTTAAATGTTTGGACAAAACGCTCGGCGAGTCCGTTAGATGCTGAAACGGTACAGTTGTTATGTGCGTAATACCATGTAACTTGCAAAATTGTTGAAATGCGTCGGATGTGAGGTGAGGTCCATTATCACTAACCAGTGTATTGGGAAAACCTTCTATGGCAAAAATTGATTTTAAAGAATGTATAGTACTATCTATTGTAGTTGACGATAAGTGAGTTACGAATGGAAATTGCGAATATGCGTCTATGCATATAAGCCACATAGAATCGAATATAGGGCCTGCGAAGTCGATATGAACACGTTCCCATGGTGCTTTTGCTTCTGGCCAACTAAGGTATTGACGTGTAGGAGCTGGATTGCCAACTTTACAAATTTCACATTGACGTGTCACTTTGGCTATGCCGTCATCGATGTTTGGCCACCAAACGTGATGTCGTGCTAATTGCTTCAATCTTACGGTTCCCCAATGTCCATCATGTAAGAGTTCTAAAATATTTTGCTGTAATGATTTGGGAATAACAATACGTTTTACGTTTGCGTGTAAGCAGAGAAAATTTTCGTGAAAAGTTAAAGCTAACCTCCGATGAAAATATGGTCTAATTTCGTTATCACCTGGCGATAGTTGTGTAGGCCAACCTGATTTAACAAAATGTTTAACTTTACGTAGTATTTCGTCTCGTTCAGTGTGCTTACGAATAATATTAGCATTTATTGGTAATTGTACGTGTGTAACATTGTAGCATGCTTTTGATGTATCAAATTGAATATCGGTACTTACAGGTAAACGAGAGAGTGCATCCGCATTACCATGTGCATGTGATATCGAATTGATATGCCATAAGTATAATGGCCCAACGCTGAATACGATGCGAAGTCATTTGTGGTATATGCTTGCTTGGATTAAAAATATTATGAGAAGTTTATGGTCTGTGATTAGCAAAAATTTTCTCCCATATAAGTATTGGTGGAACTTCTTAACTCCGAACACTATTGCTAAACCTTCTTTTTCGATTTGACTATATTTAAGTTGATGTGTATCCATAGTTTTAGATGCAAATGCTATTGGACGTTCATTTCCGTCAGGATAAATGTGCGAAAGAACGGCGCCAATGCCAAAAGATGAGGCGTCGGTTGCTAGAGTAATTGGTAATTGTTCATTGAAATGTGCCAACTGCGTAGCATTAATTATATGTAATTTAAGATCTTTAAAAGCTTGTTGCTGCCCTGAGCCCCATGTAAAATGTACATTTTTGCGGCGTAGCTTATTTAGTGGAGCGGCTAACTGAGAAAAATTTGGAATAAAATTGCAATAGTAATTCACTTTACCTATAAAAGCTTCAAGTTGCGTTATATTCATAGGTGGTTTCAGTTGCTTAACTACTTGGATACCTGAATAGTCTGGAAGGATTCCATTAGCGCTTACTCTTCTACCCAGGTACTCAATTTCTTCCTTCAAAAAGAAACATTTTTCCTTTTTGCACTTGATACCGTTGTCTTCGAGTATTTTGATTACTTGATCTACTCTTTTTACATGTTCTTGCAATGACGGTGCGGTTATAATAATGTCATCTAAATAATTTCCACATCCTTCTATACCATTGAGAAGTTGTTCAAGATAACGCTGAAAAATTGCGGGTGCGCTGACAATTCCATATGGAAGTCGTTGATACTGAAACAATCCTAAAGGTGTATTGACTACCATTATTTGTTTGGAATCTTCATCCGACTCCATCTGTAAATAAGCATCTTTTAAATCTAATTTCGAAAAATGTGTACCATGTCGTATTGTATGTAATAGCGACTCTCGTGTTGGCAATGGATATTGCTCAATATGTAATTGTGAATTAATTGTTACTTTAAAATCACCGCATATTCTTACCGACCCATCTGGTTTTGGTGCTAAGACGATTGGTGACGCCCAGTTACTAAATTTTACTGGTTTCCAAATTCCGGTATTAATAAGCCTATCTGCTTCCTCACGGAATTTTGACATTTGCGCGAACGGTATTTGCCTGCTTTTATAAAATTTTGGTATGGCAGTGGTCTGCATACGTATACTTGCTTTAAAATTTTTATCACGCCAGCATTTGTATTGTCAAATACTGTTTCATATTTATTGCATAAATCTTCAATTTGTTTGATATATTCGCCTTTATCAACTACGTTATCAATTTGCGTAATTTCAAAACCGAAGTCTTTGAATAAATCTAGCCCAAATAAATTGTTAGCATTTTCTATATTTGCAACTATTACAGCAATACGCTTTTGCTTATTTCCACACTTTGCTTTAGTGTGCAATTCACCTAATATTGGAATAGGCTGCTGTCCAAATGCATATAATGTTTTTGTACACTTTTCTAATTTCGGTCTATTCAATATGTTATACGTCTTTAAATTGATTATTGAAACGGTTGCGCCCGAATCTAATTGAAACTGTATTACTTTGTTAAAGATTTCTAAATTAATACATTTTTTATTTGCTTTATCTTCTATTATGCCATTTACAATGTTCACTGCATCCAAGGTACTAACATATTGTTCATTTTCTTGTTTGTTTTCATTCCATTTTCGCTCTGGAAACCTTGTGCTTTTTATAATACTTTTGCTCTGATTCGACATACAAACTGCAGCAATGTGTCCTTTTTTTGGCACATTTATTACATATCGCTTTACGAAATTTACATTCTTCTCTATTGTGCGAAATACCACAACCTGCACACGACTTCAATTTCACTTGTTTCATTACGTTAGCATTTATGTTCTGTTCTCTTTTCGTTTCATCTTTAGTTGTTTTTTCCCAATTTTTGCGTGTCTGCATTGCGTTCACCTGCATGGTGGATGAACTCGTATTCTCTTTGATGGTTGCTACTGTTTTTGTTGTTGTCTCGTATGTTTCAGCTATTAAGAATACGTCTTCGAGTGATGGTTGTAATTTTTGAAGAGCGGCTGCGCGGACTTGATCGTATGGTGTGTTAAGTATGATTTGATCGCGAATCATTTCATCTACAAAGTTTGCGGAACAGTTCGTGGCGGAACAATTAAATTTACATTCCCTTGCAATTCCACGAGTTCGGCAACCCATTCTCGGTGCGTTTGCTTATGCTTCATTTCTCGCTTAAAAAATTCATAACGAGCTGCGACTACATGACGTTTCGACTGGAAATGTTCCGTTAATTTGTCTGTCAACTGAAAGTGTAAACACAATGGCTACGACAGACTGCAGCGGCACGACAGTGAACTGAAAACGTCGTTGTTCATCTTACTACATGTACATTTTGAGAAGCAACAACAACACAATGGCCGGCATGTACACAAAACAACGCAGTTGTCCATTTTGCATGTACACAATTTCGTTGTGGCCATACTAATACCTTTCACTTCAATGAAATTTTAATATTTTGTTCAAAGTGAAATTTTTTATGCAAAAAATAAGTAAATAGGTAAATATTTTTGCTTTAAATTATCACTTGTTATTACAATTGATATAATAGAGCTATAATATAGCTATTTTATGCTTTTATTTGTAAAATAACATCAAGTTTGTTAGAGCTGTGAATAATTTTACATTTTACATATTAGTGGCATCACCACTCTACCTCCTTTTTCTATCTTCCATTCTACTGTCAACTCTACTGTCGTCGTACTGTCGTTGGCAAAAATAGAAGGATATTGAAGTTAGCGAGAACGACAACTGTCGGCCTGCAGTCGTGTAGTCGTGCAGCTGTCAAAATAACACTGCCCATAAGAACGTGTGTATTTTAATATTTGACAGATGTAGTTTGCAGTCTGTCGTAGCCATTGTGTTTACACTTTGAGTGTATGTTTGCGATTGCAGGGTTGCAACGCCGAATAAATACTTTAAAAGTTCGAACAATTCCATACCGACCCATGAAAGAAAAACCGATTTTTGCTTGTCTGGACTGCTTACCGAATAGGCCATAAAATGTTGAGAAAGTTGTTCCAAGTAGGATTCCCAATTCTGATGATCTTTATTAAATGCGTGAAACGGTGGAACCACTGTTGCTTCTTTTACACGATTAGGATTGTCCGCGTTGAACATGGAGTGCTGAATTGACTGCATCCATTGTTTTTGCTGTTCGAGCAACGATGCTGCGAATCTTTGTTGCTGCTGTACTAGCTCTTGTATAAGGCTGTCGTTTGTCATTTTGAAGATTTTACACTACGGCACTTTGCTTTTTCACCTACAATGTTCAGATGATGAATTTAAATCCTCGTCGCCAATAAATGTTGTGTTTGTATTTATTTAATTATAATTCATTATAATTACATGTGTATTAAAATAAAGTATTATACAATACCGAATATAAAAGTTTCTTGTAGTGATAGTGCATTTCAATTGTTCGAACTCAAGGTTGTTTCTGCATTCTGTTTACTGAAACAAAAGGTTGTTTTGATGTTTGTTACTATTATAAGGAATACATTCCTTAACTAGCGCGACAGATATTAGAATACACACGTTCTTAGGGACCCTCCCTAAGAACGTGTGAATTTTAATATTTGACAGATTTCGCTTGCAGTCCGTCGTGCTCAATGTGTACAAAAGCTGGTCAGTTCCATGAAAAATCGCACCAGGCTCATAGTTGAAGCTAAGGGGGGTCACACTAAATACTAAAATTAGTTTAAGATAGTATAAATTGTTAAATATACATATTCATTAAACTGTAGCTTAAGTACTTTGTGTAAAGAGTTTCTTGACAGTGTCAAAAATGTGTAAACTCATATTTTCGTACTTTAAAATTTGCCCTCTCGTTGCATTGTTTTTATTTTTAAACATGCTAATTTAAAATTTGCTAAATAAAAGTCCTGCCTTAAAAAAATATTGAAAATTAATAACAAAAGACGTTATTTTTGCATGCAAAGTCAAAAAATATGTTTTTTTTTCAGAGTGTAAAGAGTTTCTTCACATACTGTACATTTTTTTGACTCATTTTTACTTTATGTAAAAATTAACTAACGCAAGTTATACTGCGAAGTGCTCATAAATAATCAAACGAAGATCGGGGCACCAATTTAGCACGTTACATGTCGTGCTTTATTCAATCTCCAAAAAAAAAGTAAGTGTTACAAAATGACAATTCAATTATAAAAAGTTAGACAACATTTACCGATAGATGGCGCAAAACACAGCGCATTCCTGCCAAAAATTTTTAGCATAGCGCCATCTGTTGAATACTTACTCAATGCAATCAATAATTACCGCCATATGTTAGAATCTTTTGGAGCTAACGGACAATTGTCACTGCCAAATAATAGACAAGGAATTTGAAATAAAAATAAAATTCGATCGAAAATTGAGATGTAAGCTATCTTACATTAGACAAATAATTTGCAATAAAATATTCCATTATTCTTACTTTTTAAATGTTTGATGTTAAGATAACCAGCCACGTCTTACTTAGACTGAAGTGTAAGTTAAATTCATATTGTAGTGAAGATAATACAGTAAAATTATTCTGGCTTTTAAATAATTAGTGCTTGGTTGTTCAAAACTTTAATTAAAGTAAAAGTAATTAATTTATGTAGTAATCGAGCTTCCGTTTGCTTGTCATGTTATTAATTTATTTCATTGATAACAGTTAATCGATATACACAAATTTGTTTACCAATTTGCAGATAATTTAAAGGTGATTAATAATGCTATCTCTAAAAGTTAATCTTTATCCATAATGTATCAATAAAATAACAGCCCTATTCTCATGCAATCACAAAAGTCACCAACCTCACTACAGTGATGTTTCTCTCTATAGTGAGGGTTACCTTATTCTGGCGAAAATTCAAAAGCTCAAATGCTCACTATTATCACAAATATCTGTGACGTGTGAAAGCAGCCATCATAATACAAAACATCTGTGTTTGTTTTGTTTTACATCAATATTTGACATTTTTTAAAAAATATTTGAGTGTTTTAACTAGCATGGAGGAACTGTTCTTTGTGTATGCGGCAATTGTCCAGGAGGGGGAATCGGGGGGTAGGAGGAAAATTTTGAAGGGTTTACAAGACAAAAGGGATCCTTTTACTATGCAAGACACAACAATTATAAATACATTTCGATTCCCAAAATCGCTATGTTAAGTACTTATAGGTGAATTGGTGCCGCATGATGTGCAGAAGTCGAATATATCTTTTGATCTGCGTTTCCTGGCGTGTTTGTATTTTTACGGGCATGGCTCTTACCAAAAATTCGTTGGTAATAGTTATATGCTCTCTATGAGCCAGTCCTCTGTGTCTAGAGCTCTGCTCTTTATTTCGAAATTAATTATGGATGTTAAGGGTAGTGAAATTTATTTCCCTTCAAGCGCGCAGGATGTTTCAAATACAAAGAAGGGGTAAGATAAATATATAAAAATAAATAAATAAATTTTCTCTTAAAGATTTTGCACGAAATTTGGGATCAAGGGTACAATCGGCGCAATCGATTTTACCCATATTGGGATTGTTTCACCCTCATGCACAGACGCATACATATCTTTTTTATCCATTTGTGTTTTTGTTTGTTTATTTTTATTAAAACAGCTGTTTGACAGCAAAAAGCTTTTTACCTCACGTGGTGACCTTTTTAAGCTTTTTTCTTATGAGCTTTGAGCAAGAATAGCCTCACAAAATATGCCTTACAAGAAATCTCTCAAATTTTTCCTCTCAACTCAGTTGAGAGGTTTTTTTCAGAATAGAATTAATTACTTGGATAGGTTGAATTCTGAAGTGAAGTGGTTGTGTTTTTGGTGCCGTCCTTGGCTGATTAGTCATCTGTTCTCCTTTTTGGTTTCTCCTCTTCTTATTCTCTTTGGTTTTGGCATTGCCAACTACCGAAAATATAAGCAAGGTTGTAGGGACAGTGACTGAACACACCTTTCGTTAGGAGCTCCCAAATATTTTTCTCATTAAGATATGGCCTCTGAGAACAGTTGTGGATGCACTCCAGAGAATCAATTTAGAAGAAACTCTAAAATCAAGAGAACTCCACCACCGCTGCTGGATAAACCAAAAAATGCGAAGATGACAACAATATAATTAGAGGTGGCAAACTCTCCGAGGAAATGCAAATTAACCAAACTATCCAAAATTTTAACCAGTTGGGTAGTAAAATAAAAGGACTATAGAATATGATGGCTGGCCAAAGGCATATAAACCAGGCAATGCGCGACTTAGTTAGCAGCATAGTAGCGCAGATAAAGACGGAAACCTACCCAAAAGGATTATGGTAGGGAAAGCGTCCAAGGTTTCCCTAAAGGGTAAGGAGGCTTCGGGAGACAATAGGCTTTTTACCTCCCTCTAAAAAGCCGAAAAATGTAAATAAACCAATACAACGGTTATACCCACTTCATCCGAAACATGGGTAGACGTTGTCAAGAAGCGAAAACCAGTCGAAAAGAAAATTAATCGAGGCCAGATACCATCATACTCACGGAAACGAATGGTGCATCATACGTGGATATTCTCCGGAAAATAAAAGGTGATACCGGGTTAGAAAAATTGGGCTCAAGTGTCACGTATATAAGGAAAACGTTGAAAGCAGACCTGCTATTAGAGCTGAAAAACCAAGCGGATAAGAGAGCCGAGCGTTCCACAGTGCCCTAGAAGAAGTGGTCGGTGAAATGGCTGTGATACAGCCCAAAACCCACAATGCCACGATCATATGCAAGGACTTAGATGAGATAACAACTCCGTAAGAGATTTGCGAGGCATTGAAAAAAGAGTGCGGAATAGAAAACCTAGGGAACATGAATATTAAGAGCATGCGAAAAACCCGAAGCGGTACCCAAATAGCTACTATATGCCTGTATAAGGTAGGCAAGATAAAGATTGGGTGGTCCATCTCTCGCGTGTCGGTCGGTGTTTCCGTCTGGGGCACATGGCGCACAAATGCTGTAACACTGTGGACAGGTCGTCCCTGTGTACGCGTTGTGGAGCCGGTGGACATGTAGCGAAGTCATGCACTAACGATCCTAGCTGCATGCTTTGTAAAGGAGCACACTCAGCTTTGAGTACTACTTGCCCCAAGTACTTGGAGATGGCGAAATCTTTAGGAAAATGAAGATTTTGCAATTAAATCTAAATCACTGTGCTGCAGCACAAGATCTGCTTGAACAGACAGCATTTGAAAAAAACATTGATGTCGTTTTATTAAGCGAACAATACTTCCAGCGTTTGGAAAGCACTTGGACCACAGACAAATCCGGAAAAGCTGCAATATGGTCATGTAAAGGACAGCCATTTACATCTCGCTCCAGATATCATAACTTTTTCACATGGACAAATATACGTGGCATATACATATTTCGGTAGCTGCTATGCTCCTCCCAGCGCCTCTACTAAAGATTTAGAAGAATTCCTCCTGGAACTTGCTCTAGAAACCAGAGGCAAAGCACCAATTATAATCGTAGGTGACGCACAAACCACCGCGGGCGTCTACTACTTGAATTCCTCGGCCAAACGAATCTTACGATCCTGAATAGTGGAAGGCAAAATACATTTCAAAAAGGAAACAAAGGCTCCATAATCGATCTCATGTTCGCCAACGATGCCCTTAGTAGGCACATTAAGTGGACGGTGTCGGACATATTTACAAATAGTGACCACATGGCTATTACTGCCGAAGTCTCATATGCCGGAGGGACGGAACGGAGCAGCAGGAACACATGCCAAAAACGAACTTGGAAACAAAAAGACTTTGATGCCGAACTTTTTGAGATGGTCTGAAGTTCAGAAAATATACAAGGCGAAGACGCCATGCACTTGGTATCCACAGTGCGAAAAAAATTGTCCATAGCTTGCGACGCAACCATGTGTAGGACAGCAAACCACAACCACCGAAGGCCAATGTATTGGTGAATTGAAGAAATAGCTGGGCTCAGAAAACTTTGCAACTCAGCTAGACGCCGCCTAATCAGAGTGGAGAAAATGAAAGCAGTCTTGGGAATACATTTAAAAGTCAAAAGAAGTGTTTTCAAAAACTCTGTGAGGAAGCAAACGAAGATCCATGGGGAACAGCATATAAAATATGTATGTCAAAATTCAAAAATAAGGCACAACAACCCAAAAGTGCATTCTTCATGAGAAATGTTGTCGAAACTTTGTTTCCAAAACACGACAGTATTTCTTATGCTAAGTCTCGATCCGAAGTCATAGAGCCACCACTGCTAGTTAGTGAAGAAGAAATATTGGCCATAGCCGGAAAAATTAAAAGCAGCAAAGCGCCTGGATTAGATGGCATTCCAAACAGAGCCCTAAAGGAAGCCATGATACTGAAACCTAAATTATTCGTAAAAATGTACAATGCGTGCTTAAAAGAAAGAATATTTCCCGACCCATGGAAAGTCCAGCGATTGGTTCTACTTCCTAAACCAAAAAAGCCTCCGGAGGAACCATCTTCGTATCGACCTCTGTGTATGCTTGACACTATTGGCAAAGTGTATGAAAGCATAGTTAGAAACCGCTTGGAGATAGCAATCCAGAAAGCCGGCGGATTATTAGAAAGACAATACGGCTTTATGAAAAAGAGGTCCACCATTGACGCACTATACGATGTCGTTGACACCGTGAAATGCGCAGTAAGCGATGGAAAGGCGGAACAAAAAAATATTGTGCGCTGGTCACCCTGGATGTGAAGAATGCCTTTAACTCAGCAAAGTGGGCAAACATAATCAAAGCTCTATATGAAATACGTGCCCCTCAATATCTTATGGAAATTGTCATGAGTTATTTTAAAGACAGGCGACTACTATACGATACAGATGAAGGCACTAAGAGCTACTCAATTTCGAGTAGAGTACCGCAAGGCTCGGTACTAGGCCCCCTTCTATTCAACGTAATGTATGATGGGGTGCTAAGGAGACACCAACCGAAAGCTATTAAATTAGTTGCATACGCAGATGACCTTATTGTGGTAGCAGTGGCTAAACACCTTGACAACCTCCGGAGCAAATGCAATGAGTGCATAAACGGTCTGCGCCAATGGTTCTCAACAATGAGTTTAGAACTGGCTGAGCAAAAGATAGAAGTCTTGCTCATAAGTACAAGAAAAGTGGAAGAAAGAATATGTCTCCCCATTGGAGAGTGGGAGATTCATTCACAGCCTCACCTAAAATATCTGGGAGTAATAGTAGACTCAAGGCTCAAATTTAAGGATCACATAGAATACACTACAAGTAAAGCGAATAAAAGCCTGAATGCCTTATCTAGAATGATGACAAATAAAGGCTGCGTGCGTTCCAACCGGCGTTTATTACTTGCAAAGGCAATGAGATCAGTTATGTTATATGCAGCTCTAATATGGATCTAGGCGCTAGGCATTAAAGCATATGCCAGACAAATAAACATAGTGCATAGGCTGTCGGCACTATGAGTTATCAGTGCTTTCCGAACAATTTCAAGTGATGCTGCTGAAGTAATAGCCAGTATGATGCCCATTGACATCCAGGGTGACGAATACAAACGAGTGTACAAATTATCAGAACCAACTACAGAAGCCAAAAGAAGAGAGAGAGTGAAAAGCTTAACGATATGGCAGCAGCGGTGGCAAACCTTACTCAAAGGACGGACATCCATTCTTGGATCGATAGACGACACGGGGAGCTGGATTTCCACCTAACCCAAATACTAAGTGGGCATGGGTGCTTTAGAAGCTACCTGCACAGATTCCAGCACGACATTAGTCCGAATTGTCCGACGTGTTCAGAATTCTTCGAAGACTCTGAGCATGTATTCTTTTATTGCCCTCGCTTTTTAAGTGGAATGGAAAAACTTAAAACTACACTCGGTGGTAGTTTTACGGTGGAAAATTTGACGACACTTATGTGCAAGTCCACTGAGAACTGGAAAGCTGTCAGCGGAGCGGCAGTTCAGTCATGGCAAAACTGAGATATATATAGCAGAATAGGCGTCCGTTAGTCCGTGCTATAGAGGCGACTTAAATGTCTTATCACTCCCACAAAGTAATACCTAATCAGGTGGTCCCGTGGGAGAGTCTGGAGTTGGGAGTAGGTTAGGTTTAGCGGACTAAAGTTCCGCACTTCGGCTTTTGCTGCTTCCCCCTACTTAAACAAAAAAAAAAAACAACGCAGGGGTCGTTCCTATTTTCCCGAACAAAACTCCTCCACATATCCTCCTTAATTTTGACTAACATTTCCTTATACTCCCTATCCGCACAACTAAATTCTTACCTAAGCTGGGACAACCTATCAGAATTGAACTGTCGGGCGCGTTGAAACTTTTGCCTCAATCGCCTGACAGTCCTCCTCTTCAAGGTTAGCTCACGCGTCCACCATTTAATTTTGCTAACCCTACTACACTCACATCTACCAAAAACCCCATCGTTAACCCTGCAAAATACCTCACAGAGACGAGCAATTTGATCGTCCACCCCCAACTCCTCAAAAACTATAAGCGGTATTTCCAACACCGCATGCCTAACCGAGAGTCCATATTGGTTCCAGTCAGTACCAGTGGTACGCCATCGCCGCAATGGACTCTCATAAGACGGGGGAGGGGATCGAGGGGTAACCATAATTTGAATCAAATTATGATCACTCGATCCCCACCCTCCCTTTACCGCCCACCTAACATTAAAGGCCCTACTTGCTGCCTCATTCACAAACGTCATGTCAATATCACTGACACTTCTAGGCCCACCGAAAGTATACCACTCACTGGGCTCATTCACAACGTAGAGGCTATTAGCCACCACCCATTCACTTAATGCCTCACCTCGAATGTAGCTTCGATATCCAGACGAATGCCGGGATACCTTACTGAACCACATCGAGGACGAGGCATTCGCATCCAACCCTAAGATAAATGGACTACCACCTAGAAGAAGCAGAAGCATATCCATATATACCAGGTGGGGCTCTAGAGGCTCGCTAAATTTGCAGTACAAACCAGCCACAACCATTCTATGGAACTCCCCCTCTATAACTACACAAATACCCAGCTGTGAAGAATCCAAAACTACACAATCATAGCTTGGATTATTCACAACTATTACAGCATTAACCCCAAGGTCCGAAAAGAGGCTGAAACTTCCAGGAAGACCCCCAAACCACACCATTAGTGGCGTAGGGCTCCTGAAGTAAGGCAATACTACACCCACAGCCACAGTAAATCGGGCAGACAGTTGACATCATAAGATGTTCAGCTGGTCTATAATTGCGGCTATGTGGTGCATTGACACCCTTCTTCCAACCTCCTTCTCAAAGTGCTTGGCACCAAAAACCAACTCACTTAACTCCCCATTAAGTATTTTTGCAGCCACAACATGGCTGGCTGAGGCATCCCCACCTTACGAACTTACCTACCAAGTAGGTTGATCCGCCGGCAAACAAAAACCACTAACGCAGTACCACGAGTACAGGCAAAAACCCGGAACAGCTGCTCGCCAGGCGCGTGTGACTGAACACACAGAAAAAGTTATCAAGCACGCAAGAATGCTCGGTAGCAGTCGTCACCCGAGCGGTCAACTAAGGTGAAGAAACGCGAGAGCACACCCCACAACCCAAGTAAAAGCCCAGAAGAGCCACTCAAAGCGGGTGCCGGACGGAACTTTGTCCACGTACCACCCCCGAGTCGACCGATGTGGAAAATGCACCAAGTACACCGTGGGCTTAAATGCTGACCATTACGACCAAACTGCGACTTGTTAGCTAGCACTTCCCGCACAAGGACAGGCACCGGCACCTATTTAGCAAAAACTGCCCAAGTCCCCCGGGAACGGGCAACTGAACGTTACGGTACAGCACTGAAACTGTGTGACAGCTCAGCACCTACAACCGTATGGCAGTCCATCAAACCGCAAAAACTACCTGTTGCACAACCCACTTTGCACCCACACCCAATAAAAAAACTACCTGCTCTACCCGCCTAACGAATTCAAAAACCAAAAAAAAAAAACAACTTGCTACAAAAAACATCTAACACAAAAAATCCCCTACTCAACTAAAACCACTTGCCTCATAATTTTGTGCAAGCTCACACACCCAAACGAAACTACTTTGACGAGAACAAAAACCTACTCAAGCAAATGTGAAAAACTGTGTATGAACAAACGAGTGTTCACACATAAAAACAAGTTTTCACTTGTTTTTTTACAACACCTACGACTCGAAAGCAGACAAAGTTATTAAAAATTAATTCTGAAATGATTGAAAAACAAAAATTATGCTACCACGGCCTATGCTATTGGCAAATGAATAACACCTAGCTCAAAATAACCACAAACAAACGTACTTACCTGTAATTCCCAGCACGAAATTCTGTCTCTAAAAAATTTTCAATTATTTTCGAATTATTTTCACAGAACAATTCGAGTACACGTGTTCACTCTATGAATCACAACAATAGAATGAGTAGATAGGGACCAGAGATCTGCAATTGGTACCAATAAAATTAGTGCACTTAAGTCATGAGCCATAAAAATTGGTGCAAATGAGTACTCATAATAATATAAAACATGACTAAGACTCATTCGCACCAAAAGAAAAAAACGTCAAAGTATTTCTACACATATGGGTAACAACAATTTATGACTCTCTCAATAGTAGATAAATTATTTGACTTTACTCACATTTTTGATAGAAAGAATGAAAATAATTTCAATAATTTAAAGAATAAAAGTGTAAATTTCGAATCGTGCGCTGAGAAACTGTTTCGTTATTGTCTGTTTTTGTAAGTGTTTTAGTATTAATGGTTTTTTGTAAAGGTAAATATACTGATATTCATATATTACTAGTAAACCCGACAAACTCCGTTTCGCCACCAGATGGCTTCGTTTTATGTAACATTTCGTTACTGACGTTCTTATACAATGGAGTCTACCGAAGACTTAGTGGGGAAAATTGCTATGGGTATTTATAAGCTCAGCAAAAAACGGAAGGACAGAAGTGCGATTTATAACTAAAATAACAAAAAATAGGTCTCCTTATTTTTGTTTGACACCATAAAATTACATAGAAATAGAGAGAGAAGGATTGAAAGAACGAAAGAAAGAGGGAGAAAGAGAAAAGTATTATGCACTACTCGCTGGTGTATACGACCGTCGCACCTGATTTTTTAAGAAAACGAATTGAAAGAATATGGCAACACAATGACACATTCAAAGCTCTAAAGCTTATTCACAAAAGCGCAACGTAAACTTTTTCAAAGGTGAAGAAATGTGCAGGGGAGCCTACACTTAGTTAGAGCTCGCCTAACGTATGCAATGAATACTTAGGCTGTTCACGATAAGGTGGTTATCGGGTTATGCGGTTATGTGATTAAGTAAACAACTACAAAATGCGATATGACAAAATAACCAACTTTGACCAACCTAAACCCTTGTGTACAGATTATGTGGTTGTTTGCTTATTTCCAGTGTTAGAAAGTCGTTAGAATTTTACTAAATGGCAACACAAAAAATAAATACAACTAAGCGAATGGCATTTCCATTTAGATTTTCATTTTTCTTATTGGAAAATCTGCTATTAACTTCTGTTTTTTGCATCACAAAATAGGAGATGAGCGCAACACAGAACATTTTCTCGCCAATGAATAGATTTCGGAACATGGAGTTCATCTCCCCGTCTACTACAGATGATTAAAGTTATATCCTCTAGCAGTTCTTCTAATACTTCATCCGATGCATTGTGACACTGTTCAGGGAGCAAGATGTCTGCAAATTCTATACAAAGAATGTTTTGAACGCTTAAAATTCGGGTTATTTAATAAGCACACACCTTCAATAAAGTCCATTTCCTGAATAGCAGAACTTATTTTAAATTTGATTATTTTGATTTTTAAACTTTGTTTAGGCATTTTATAAGTAGGAATTTCATTGAACTAAAGTTCTAAACAATGAACAGCTGTTTGTGTAAAAATAAGCAAATAACCATACATAGGATGTTCACGGAGGATAGAGGTTATTTTTAATCTAATAATCACATAACCCGATAACCACCTTACCATGAACAGCTATCTACTTTTTTTCAGTTACGTCCCGCAAAAAAATCTTCTCCAAGCCTGCCGTAAGGAACTTTGTTTCAAAACTCAAACCATTAACAACCTGCGCCAAAAAATAGGCAAAAATTCAACTCCCCATAAACGTACTTAGTGCAAGCACAATTCTTACCCAAAACTAATTTGCATACACAATAATGTTACAGATTTTCATGCCTAATTATTTTGCAAAACCTAAAGGTAGGCTATAACTAGCGATTTTACAGTCTTTTTCTTACGGGTTTTTTTCTTACGGTTTTACTATCACTTTTTTTTTCAGTTAGGTCCCGCAGCAAAATCCCTATCTTCTCCAAGCCTGCCGTAAGGAACTTCGTTCCAAAAATTAGCTTTAGAAGCTTGCGCTGATTGGGTGGTTGAAGACTGTCGTCCGTTTTCTTCCGTGGAGGGCTCCGGATTTAAAAATTAGTACAATTTTTTGTGGCTATAGGCACAAAGTATGGGAAAAATGTTGATGTTGACGATTTAATTCCGGACCCAACAACCATTTCGTGCAACATAGAAAAAAGGCGAAAGAAAAAAAAGAAGACATTTACAATTGATTTACGGAAAGACGAATACGTTAAACGCGATTTTTTATGCGCCACCCCGCATTTTACGAAGAACTTCCAATTATAAATAAGTAGTGAAATAAACTACCAACATAGAAATTGATTAAATGTACACAAAATTTATTTTATTATAAATTTTGTTCTTATTTTAATAATATAAAATAACGAATTTACAAAATTAAATATTATAAATATTATAAGTTTTATTTAAAAAGAAAATGTTAATAAGCGGGGCGGCAAGATTCCAATGTCGAATATGATTCGACGCTGCTGGTGGTCGAATTTCCGCGCATCGATGTCAAAAACTAGAAATCGCGGTAGAATGGTGTCGGTATCGACGCGGCAGTGTCTATGCGAAACTTTGTAGCGAATGTGTTGTTCGAATTGTGTAGAACGAATTGTACCTCCTGTCCTGTTGTCCATTCTTTTTGTTGAGTGGGTACAGGTGTGGTGAGTTGTGTTGGTGTAGTGTGGTGATGTAAATGGATGGCGCCATCGGATGTGGTGTATTATGCTGTCTTGCTAGGGTGCGACAGTTTTTCCCAGGTAGAGTGGGGGGATACTTAACTCATTTAAACATCCTGGGCCGCCTAGGCGAATATTTTGCCTAGTATTGCGTATGTATATGCTGTTGCATTTATTTCGGCAAACTGCTGGTAGAGTAGCCGAAGCGCGGAATACGTTCTGTCAGCAGAAGTATTTCTTGATAGAGTTGTAATGTACTCATCTTTATCCGTGTGTGTAGAGAACGGATTTTGGTTTGAAACATACCACATGTATTAGAATGTGCATTTTAATATGCGGGTAGGTGCTTAAGAGAAGACACTTTATTTTGCGGGTTTATTTGATTTTGCTTTTTTGACGACTCATTATTATGGCAAACAAGTGTATGCGTCGTTTGTTTGTATTCATTTCATTAGCGGTTATTTAAAATTTCTTATTTCATCGGCATGGTATACCAGTTGTTTTTTGTTTGCCTTTTCTATGTTATCGGCTTATAAAGGATAGTAACTCCACGCCTGGCTCAGATGTGACCAGAATGGGTACTCCTTAGCCCCTTAGCCCTAGATTTAGGACTATGAAATTAGAGGGATCTTGTGAGAGAATGGCCGTGAATGGAGATCGGCTTCTATTCATAAAGCAGACAATTCTTCATAATTAAGTTGATGCTTTGTATAGCTGATTCCCATAACCCACCCATATGAGAAGCGGTTGGATAGTTGTGATAAGAGCGACCTTAGCTTTTGTAAGAGCAGGTGGGTCAATGTATCGAATTGGGAGTATGGTGATCCTTTAACTTTTTTTTGATTTTATTTATTTTTGAAAATTTACTGTGTTATATTTTATGTTTTTAGTGCGTATGCACTAATTTGGCGTTTAGTAGCCTGCCACCGCTCTAGGATTTGTTCAGAATTGGTTTTCATTATTGGCGAAAGCCATCCTGCGGGGCCGAAAAGTTGTATGTTCTTTTAATATAGGAGGAGGTTTCCCTATATCTCGAAATTTCCTTAATTGCGAATTAAGGTTTGCATTATCCTCAACTAGAGTTGGTATGGTGGTAACTAGTTCTGTAACTAGCCCACTTTGTGTTTCGGTGTGCAGCGTTTGAACTTTTTGTGCCTTTGAGCAACATGGTGTCTCTTGGCAATTTTTCGAATTTCGGGTTTCTGGATTTGCTTTTGCAATTATACCAGTGGTTCTTTGTGTATAAGCGCTTCTTTGGGGTGAGCTAAGAAAAGTGCTGTAGTGAAGCATTGAATTGTGTCTTTTGTGACAATATGAGCAATTAAATTTGTTTTTGCAATTTTTAAGTTTGTGTGTATGGGACAAGCAGTTTGTACAGAGTCTTTTGGATCTGACAAAGTTGTTCCTTTCGTTAATATTTAATTTTTTAAACTTCTCGGTTTTAAGCTTATGCCCTCTTATGCATAGTTCGCATGACGTGTGTTTTTTCTGTTCGGATATGAACGAGTGCGTTTTGTCAAAGCTTTTGTTTAAATTTTTGCTGCTTCTAGCTTGGGGTCTATTGAAGCTTCTATTTTGGTCGTGTTTAATGATCTTTGTTTTGATTATTCTTTCTTCTAACCTTTCCGCAATTTCATGTTGGGTGGTGAGAAAATCTTTCATTTGTTGCCACGTTGGGCACCTTTTTCGTGATGAGATCGTTTGCTCCCATAGAAATAACGACTTTTCTGGTAATGCGGCGGTGCAAATGTTTACCAGAATTGGGTCCCAGCTGTCTGTGGGAATATTTAGTGTCGATAGAATCGACAAGCAATTTGAAACAGTGGATTCTAGTTTGATGAATTCTACACTTGTTCCTTTCTTAACTTTTGGCAAGTTCATTAATGTCGTTACTTGCTTATCGACCAGTATTCTTTCATTTTCATATCTAGCTTTTAAAGCTTCCCAAGCCAAATTAAAATTGTCGTCATTTAATGCGAACTGTTTGACTATTTCGCCTGCTTGACCTTTAGTTTTGTATCTGAGGTGATACAATTTTTGCGCATGTGATAATTGAGGATGGTTTATGTACACGGCCGTGAACATGTTCCGGAAGGACGGCCATTCTTCATAACCTCCGTAAAGGTTTCTGTGTCACAAGCGGGGCACCTCGAGGTGGATGCTGAACCTGCCTCTTGATATTTTTGATTTGTGGCAGCTCTTACTCTACTGTGGGGATAATTGCTTTAATCAGAGTTTTCGTGAATCGGTGAGGATCAAGCTTTTGTTTTATTATTTATGTATTTTATTTTAGTTTTAAATTTGCAAAAATCTGCACTTTTAATTTATAAACACCTTTTACGTCCGTATGTTAGTATTTTGGTACACCCTAATACTTGGACTTGTATGTATGTATGTATGTGCTTATGAAGGTTTTGTGCAATTGAGAGCTGAGGAGATCAATGCGCTATTTACCTAATTATGCATAATTTGGTTATCTTAAGCAATTGAGAGTTCCTTAGAGAGATCAATTCGCTTTTTGTACGCAATCCTGCTTGTTTTTGTTTGCCAAATAACAAGAGGTATTGCCGGATAATTGCCAATGTGGACTTTGAATATGTAAATGTATATTTACTTGTATAAATTAACGACTTATTAGTTACAAAGTCGTAAAAAAATATTTTGTGGTCAAATTGACCTTTATTGTTTAAAATCCAAATAACAACTAAACTTAATTTACAATTAAACATATTCTTAATATTGCCTAAATCTACTTGCGTTAGCACTTTTGTTTAACGTTCGCTTATGCGGCGCATAGCGGATATTGTTCCCAATTGTTTGTTTCTGCTGACGTGCGGCGCATGGCGGATGTTGATCCAACTTGTTTGTTTCTGCTGACTAAACGTCTGGAATATTTCCTATTGGGGATAGTTGACGTCGGCAGTTATTGGTTTATTTCTAACATTTCTGGTGTTAACTTATATGCGAATATGTATGCATATATATGTTCAATAATTTGTTTATGTTGAGCTGGGTTTTTTTTTTTTGTCAGATTTCAATAAATTATGTATGTATATGTTTTAACAATTTGTAATATTGTTAATTTTCCCGCATCATTTATTTAATTTCAAAATAATAGACGACTTTTTTATAATTTTGTAATAATTATTTGACCCAATGTATGTAGGGTATAGCATAGGCAGATTATATGCCGTATGTTTATATTCTTTCGCATTAGAGAGAGGACGCGAAAACGGAATAGAAAAAAATTGTATTTTCCGTTGTCCTCTTATGTATGTAATTTAATATATATGTAAATATAGCAATTACACTTGTTAGCTAAGTAAGTGAAATATATGTGTATATATGTTTACGTTTTATGCATATACATATGTATGTTTGTATTTTTTTTTTTTTTCTCTTCGCATTTGAGTTGATATTTGGATATATGCAATCCAGCTTATTGTTGTTGTTAAACAAAAGAGGTATTGCTGGGAAAATTTCTTTTTGGAATATCAAGCCGAATTTATGTACTTGATTTAACTGTTTTTAATAATGCGGCAATTTAAATTAAAAACATGAATTATAACAGTTTGGGTACTGATTTTTGTTAGGTTTTTAAATAGGAAAAACCGTAACTTAAAACATACATATGTACATATTTATGTGCATATATTAAATAAAAGTAAAATTGATACGCTCACTTTGATTTAGGAATAACGTATGTATGTGCATGCCCCTTTTTATCGTCAATTCTCCTCTCTTGTTTCAGCTCTTGAAGGTGTTGTTGCTTGTGGTTTTATTTTTTAAATTCGCGCCCGTTTTGTTATTGGAATTATGTATTGATTATTTAAGGGTTTCGCGCCCGGCTTGTGTGTTGTTTGTTTTACTGATCGCGCGAGTTAATTTATTTACTCGTTATGAATAAAATAAATATAATTTTAAGTCAGCCAATGAGATTGGTACTGACTGATCCTTTATTCGTTTAATAATTCACAGTATACACATGTACTTAAGTATTGAATATATTAAACTTAAACTGTACCTTTACAAGTGGTATACAGAACTTGTTACTCGGCAGTCGATAATGATAAAGTGACTTCGAGGCTATTGTTCCAGTTGCTTATATAGGCTCTGCTTATCGCTGCTCATACTATTGAGATGCTAGTTGTTTACTAGTAAATAACTATTTGGGTTGTTATTGTTTGTTGTACTGATAGTGCGCTTCTATTGTTCTAAGATAAAGTTGTTTTGATGATTTTTCTTTAATGTTTACTGAAAGATAAGGTTGTGGTTAAAGGTTAAAGTATTAACTCTCCCCTCTCTTGTGAAGAATAGATCTCCTGATCTATACTTGAGTCTTGAGTAGATGAGTCATTCCTACACGTTCTATGGTAGCGTTGTAGTTTCTTAGATATACAGTTGTTTGATAAATTATATATAGTTTGAATATTATAAATATACTTAATCCTAGGACTACGAGTACTCCTATAGTTATGAACATATTCTTGATTGGGTGTTCTTCAAATGGTATTAAAATTTGTTTAATTTTTTAATGTTGTCAAATTGATATTCGTTTTCTGATTTCAATATTTCAAGAATGTGAATTCTTTCGTTTCCATTAGCTATAATATAATCTTTAATTTCTTGTTCCTGGTTGTGGAATACTTCTGAGTCAATAATAATTGTATTAAATTCGATCCGTCAATTGATTTTCCGTTTAAAATATGTTTTCCTTGTAATACGACATTACCATGTCCTAAATCTATAATAGGTGCGTTATTTTCTTGGATAATATTACAATTGGCTTCGTAACCTTTGATCATTGGTATTGTACAATTGTCATTAGGTTCTTGTTTACAAATATATTTACTTAAATTACTTTTACATTTAGATGCTAATATTATTTTATCTCCACATTTACTTACGATTTTATTCATATCCAAAATGCCTTGACGATAGGATAATGGTGTAACTTTGTATGTTGTGCATTTCTTTTCAATGACTGGATATTTATAAATTACAATGAAAGTGTCGTCTAATCTACCTACATGCGTGTCTGCATTTTCGAGTATGTCAATAACCGGTATACTAGTTTGTCCCTTTCCTAATATCCTTTCAATCTCGTCCGTATTTATTGCTGCTGAATAAAAATTTCCGTTCTTCGCGAAATTAATTGTCATAGTTAAGTCAAATAACTCCTTGTATAATTCCTGCAATACAACTTTTTGTTTAACCGTCTTAATATTAAATGTTTTCATCATTATTTCAAAGTTGGAATTAATTTGTCTTTGTTTGTTTCTATTTTCAGTTATGTCGTTGAGTATTGTTTTAATTTCAATCAGGTCGACGTGGTCTGGGACTCCTGTGATAAATTTCAAAATCGATCCTAAGAAATCAATAGATCTTGAGCGTCTGGCTCGTCCATTATTCAGTAGTTGTTTTCTGAGGATTTCTATTCTGTTGAACAATGCTGTTTCTGTTGCGTCTTCACTAGGCATCTCTCCTTTATGTTCGGCGATTTTGTAGTATGGTTTAAGTATTTTGCTTAAGTTCGTCTTATGGAATAGGTACTCATGTTCTTGATACAAAAATGATGGGTCATGTCTTGGTTAACACGTACTTGCGATCTTGTAAGTCGGTTATTTCCTGAGCTAAGGATGTTGCTAGGATTAATGTTAGCGTTATCATCATCATTGTTTCTGAGGTTGTCCTTGTGTACGATCTTCCCCTCCGTTGTTAAAATTGTGTCCTCACGATTCTCTTGTACGGTTTTCTTCAAATAGCGTGGATTTGTTTTATTTCGTCGGTTTTGTTTCAAATAAACTGTTTGTTCTGTTTTATATTCCTTTTGTGTTCGTTTTTTATTGTGGTATGATAGCATATACTCCTGCTTATTTTCGATCAGTTCTTTTATTCCTTCAGTCTTGCTCCTTTCAAAAAATAATTCGATAGGTTTCCTTTTTGTGACGGAATGTATTGTCCTATTGTATTCCTTGATTGCGTTGAATAGTTCTTCAGTCGCAGTTGATTTATTTTGTTTAATGCGCATTCTAGTAATTTCCAGAATGGTTGAATGCAGCCGTTCAACTTGAGCGTTCGATGTTGAATGGTTTGCTGCGGTCATTGAATGTTCAATATATAGCCGTTGGAATAGAGCTTTTGCTGCTATGCTATTAAATATAGTCTCGTTATCAGTCATTAGTTTATTACAAAATGGGAATATTTGTATGAGTACTTCCTCTAATATTTTGTAGAATTCTCTTTTGTCGTTTAATTTTCTCATATATGCGTATTTTGAGAATCTATCTATACATGAGAGATACATTGTTTTATCGATTTCAAATATGTCCATTTGTATTTGTGTGCCTATACCTTCAGGTATGGGTGTTTTTGCATAAACTTGTTTTGTCGGGTGGCGTTCGTATTTGTTCTCTTTACAAATGCTACAATTTCTAGTTAGTCGGATTACATCATTTTTTATATTTGGCCAATAGCAAGTTTCTAGTATCTCTAATGTATTATTTTTGGCGTTTCTATGTGCTCTTTCATGCGTATGTTTAATTATATTTTCTCTATCCTCTTCACTCGTAATGTCCTTTAATAGATTTTGACAAAAAACCTGTTTCTCTATATTAAATGAAGAGTTTATAATATCATGAATTTCATACCAGGTTTCTAGTGTAGTGTGAAATGCGGTCGTGATATTGGGTTTGATAATTTTCGTTAGTGTATCTATCAAGTCTTGTGATGTGATGTAATTAACATAAAATCTCTCGTAGTTTGCAAAAATTGTTGCTCTTTCTAATGCATTTTGTTCACATTTTTTTATCACAATTTGTGTTTTAAATTGGTTCAGTGAAGCGCTGACATCTTTAATTCTGATTGACGAGGATGATTCCTGCGAGTGTATTGAGTCGTTCGTTGTTACGTTTACTTGACGGCTGAGTACGTCGGCTACTACATTTAAATCTCCTTTAATATATGTAATTTTTGCTCCGTATTCTTCTATAAAATTTTTCCATCGTTTTAGTTTTGAATTTGGGTTGTCCTCTGATATTGAAAAAATTAGGGATTGATGATCGGTGTAAATAGTAGTATTACTAGTGAGACCATACAGATAATTCCTAAGTTTCTTCAGTGCCCAAACGATTGCTAACATTTCTTTTTCGTTTGTTGAGTAATTCTGTTCAGTTCGCGTTAATGTACGTGAAATGAATGCTATAGGTTTCTTGCCTTGTGACAATACAGCTCCAATCGCATGATTGCTTGCGTCTGTAATCAAATCAAATCCTTTTCCAAAATCTGGTTGGAATAATTCTATTTGTTCTTTTAGTTTATTTTTTAGTGTTTCAACTGCTTTAAGTGCTTCGTCATCTAATTTTACATGTACTGAGCTACTTTTATTCTTTGAAATATTACCATTCTCTCCTCGTAGGTAGAGTGTTAATGGTTTCGTTATGGATGCAAATCCTTTTATAAATTTTCTATAATATGAGGTCATTCCCAAGAAAGATCTTAAGTCTTTCAAATTTGTAGGGGTTTTGTACCTATCTATAGCTTTTATTTTTCCTGGATCTACTGTAATTCTACCGTTTTTAATTATATGTCCTAAAAATTCTGTCTGTCTTTGAAAAAATTTTGACTTTTCATCCGAGATTTTCATATTGGCTGCGTGTAAAGTGTGTATTATATTGGTGATATCTTTCATATGTTGTTCAGGGTTAGCTGAATATATTAGGACATCATCTATATATACGTATGCGCATACTCCTATGAATGGTCTGAGGATGTCGTCAACGCATCTTTGAAAGGTCGACGGTGCGTTTTTCAGTCCAAATGGTAGTCGTAGAAATTCATATTTGGCATTATTTATTGAAAATGCTGTTTTTTCCCTGTCTTCTTTTTTATTTTAATTTTATGAAATCCTGATTCTAAATCTAGCGTCGTGAAGTATTGTGCTTCTCCTAGGTTTTGGAGCATCATGGTGATGTCCGGAATGGGATATCTATCAGCGATTGTTTGCGCATTTAACTTCTGGAAGTCAATAACCATGCGGTGAATTGTACGGGCTTTTGCTTGGCTGTATTATTTCATTATCTAATAATTTTTTTATTTCAGTTTCTACAAATGCTCTATCCGCTTGGGGGTATGGATACTGTCTGACCCAAATAGGATTATTGGTTTCTGTTCTGATTTCTGCCTCTACTGTAGTTACGTAGGGTAATGTTTTACTCTGGTCATTTCTTTTCATTAATTCAGTTATTTCTTTTTTATACATTTCTTCTCCTATCATATAATTTATTCTTGTTAATTTATTCTTCTTCACAATTAATACATTTTTTCGGTATCTATCATTGCTTTCATTTGCTTTAAACCTTTAATTCCTATCAAGAAATCGAAATCTTGTAAGGTATCGAGTTCTAAAAATTCCATACTGAATCCTATTATATTCACTTTCTTTTTACATTTAATTAATGATTTACCGCGTAAAGTAGCGGCTTGTTTTTCACCTTCTACTTCTATCCTTTTTGCGTGAGGGAATTTTGGATTAACATAATTTTCTTCTGCACCACTATCAATTAAAATATACACTGAGTTACCTTCTTCTGTGGTCCTTACAAGCGTTGGTAACCCATGCCTTAGAATAAAAAATATTCTTCCTGTTCGTATTCTGTATTTGATTGTTGATCGTGTGTAATTTGGTTGATCCGTTGATTCTTCGGTTGTATATTAGCATGACTTGTATTATCTCGTACTCGTTTGTATCCCAATGCACCTGCTACCTTCTTAAATGGATTTTGATAATTCTGTCGAGGCTGCGGATTTCGTGGTGGTTGTTGCTGATTCTTGTTGTAACCTTGTCTCGTTGGTCTACGGAATATGGTAGATGAATCGATATCCATTGGTTCAACTGGGGGGTGTTGTTGATAAGAATAATTATTCTGATGATGATTGCTGAAATTATGATTCTGATGATGGTTGTATCGTGGAATGTACTCGAGGTTCTGATGGCGTGAATCATGTTGCATTGTACGGGCGATACTGTAGGCATCTGCTAATGTTGTGCAGGCTCATGCATAGATGGCATTCTTGATAGCTACACTTCTCAGTCCAGTGACGAATGTTCTGATTGCTTTAGCTTGGATTTCTTGTGTCAATACTTGGATTATTCGTTCTTCCTTGTGTGTCATCTCAATCTTGGATAGCACTACATTCAATGCTTGGTTCAGATTGTCATAATATACATGCAGTGGTAGTTCTTTTTGTTGTATTTTCATCATATCTTCCTCCAGAACGTATATTGGTCGTTTGTCGGCATAGGAATCGTCTAGCCTATCGATGATGTCTTGGAAGTTTCTCTTTACGTTGTGGTTGATCAGGATCTGTGCTGCTTTGCCAGTAATTTTTCCTCTGATCATTATTAATGCTTGGGCATATATATTATGTCCTTCGAATTGTCGTATGTCTTCCATTAATGTGGTTGCTACTTTCCTCCAATTCCTGTATTCGTTGTAATCACCATTAAATTGTGTTAGTGTTTTAAACATATTCAGATCCACTTCTTCTGGTCCGGTGTAAGAACATATTTGTTCTGTTCGTTGTGGAATGGTTGCACTTCTTCCTAATTGTAGTTCGGATAACTGTCGTTGCAGATCGGCGACTACGTGGGTTAATGCAATTAAATTAGCTTGTTCTGTCATCTTGCTGGTTTATTTGTTGATTTATTTTACTAAAAATCGGTCTCCAGTTGTATTCTTGGAGCGCTGCTTGATATGGTATTCTTTCTATGAAAGCGTGTTGTTTGCTAAGGATGGTATATTGATCCTTTACTTTCAATTTGTTGTCGTATTAGGATTTTTATGTGAATCCCTTTTGATTGACGTTGTGTGGGATGATGCACTGGTAAACTTCTTGGATGGTTTAAATGAATCCTTTTTTTGTTTCCAGGGACTAGGTTCTTCCCTTTCAGGCAGACTGACTAAGGATATTATTGATGATCCTTTTTTTTTGCTGCCCCACGTTGGGCGCCAGTTAATTTATTTACTCGTTATGAATAAAATAAATATAATTTTAAGTCAGCCAATGAGATTGGTACTGACTGATCCTTTATTCGTTTAATAATTCACAGTATACACATGTACTTAAGTATTGAATATATTAAACTTAAACTGTACCTTTACAAGTGGTATACAGAACTTGTTACTCGGCAGTCGATAATGATAAAGTGACTTCGAGGCTATTGTTCCAGTTGCTTATATAGGCTATGCTTATCGCTGCTCATACTATTGAGATGCTAGTTGTTTACTAGTAAATAACTATTTGGGTTGTTATTGTTTGTTGTACTGATAGTGCGCTTCTATTGTTCTAAGATAAAGTTGTTTTGATGATTTTTCTTTAATGTTTACTGAAAGATAAGGTTGTGGTTAAAGGTTAAAGTATTAACTCGCGCGTTTGTTTGGGTTCTTTTTTTTTGTTTGTGTTATTGTTTTGGTGCTTTAATTTTTCGCGCCAATTTTGTATCTTCGTCGCGTTCGAGCGTTTTTAAAAAAGTTAGTACCGAGTTTACCCTAGAGAAAATAAACCAGTTGGTTTAGATATTTGAATCAGACTGAACTTTCACTTTATTAAATATAATCATCAAAGTTACTATTGCAATGTAATTACTTAGATGCCCAATTTAGCATTTAATCTGTGTGATAAATCACTTACACTAGCATCTTTAATTGTATCCAATGTATTATGGAGCACACGCTATTGCTTTAACTAAAATAAAAACCACTCTATACACTTTGGTTTTTTTTTTAACAATTTTATTTATAAAATAAATTTATACTTAAAAAGGTTTTACAAAAATAGTGATTTGCCGGAGCTGGCGATCGAGGTTCCGTGAATCGAGGGTGAATAGCGAGATGTTGACCCGGCGCAGCGTATAAGCGAATCTCTTGTAGCCGGAAGATAATGTGCGCAGTGTATCGAACGAATTGCTTCGAACGAATCGTATGAGACGAATGTATCCGCTTTCCCTTTTACCCATCCTTTTAGTTGAGTGGGTTGACTGATGTAGAGGTGTGGTGAGTTGTGTTGAGTGGTAATGTATTAATATGGGGTCATCAGATGGTGAATTGAGCTGTCTTTTATTAGAGTGCGCCAGTTGTCCCGGATAGAGTGGGGGCAGGCTGAACTCATTTAAACACAATGAATTATTGCTTACAAATCATAAATACTTATTATACTTATTACATATGTTTTGCAAGAAAGTAAGTGCTTGCTTATACATCATTTTTACTTAAATGCTGATTAAGGGAATAACCTCATAACTTAATAGTTTATACAGATTCTTTTCCTTTATATCTTCAACAAAATTTGAAAAATAATAGTCATTAATTTTAATTGAACAATTATTAAACCTTATTACATAGTTTCCACTTATTAATGGTAGTTCTTGATTACATGTATTATTAATTTTTAAAGTATTTGCATTTTTAATAACAATTGATTTTATATCTAGTGCTAATATCTCAAGTTCGTTATTTTTTATGAGTTTACAATTTTTTCTTAAAATACAGTGGTTAATTGGTTTTAATCCTTTCAATGATTTATTTTCTTCAAATGCAAACGTTTTATTTTCATAAGTAAATATTTCTTCAATTTTTGCTTCTATTTCATTTTGGTCTTTGTTTGGGATTGCAATAATTGTTCTTATTTTTATATGTTCAAAATTTTTAGGTATTTTAATACCGAATATTAAATAAGTATTATTTAAATTTGTTGTTCCCAATTGTATATATTTAAGTTTATTAAAATCAATATTATTTTTTAAAATTTCTTCACTTGTTAATATATTAGGATGTTATATCCCATATTTGGCTGATACTATATTGTCTTGTATATGATCTATTTTACTTTTTAATAATTGGATTTTAGTGTATTGGTCTAAGTATAGATTTTGTTTATCATCATCATACATTAACTTATTTATAGAATTAAGTTCTTTTTCGATTTTCATCCTATCACTTTTAATAATTTTCTTAATATACTCCAGAGCTGAATTAAAATAGTCATTGACTTCAATTTGATGATTTATTGTTTCATTAGTTCGTAAAAGGTGTGTTTGTATGTTTTGTCTATCGTCTTCGTCCATTGTACCAAAGAGCCATTTCGACATTGTGCCTATTGCGTTAACTAAACCTCTTTTATTTCTGTTTTTGTTTGGCATGAGTGTCATTAGCTTATTCCTAACTTCTAGTAACTCCCTTTGTAATATTTCTTTATTTTCTATTTTCATTAAAATTACATTATCTGTCATATCATTAATGATATTTTCTATTTGTTGAAGATCTATCATATGTATAACTATGTCGCTGTCTTTAGGTATTTCTTGATTTCTAATTTCTAAATCTATGAATCCGTTTTGTTCCGTTATTTCTGTCAAATCTATTGTCCCGTCACAATGTTGTGTCATTAAAGCTATTACTGTCCACATTATCCAAATCTGTAAATTTTAAAGGTCTTTTTATATTGGAAGGATGAATATTTTCTAACTTTTCTTTCTTGTATTTAGGTTGTTCCTTATGCCTAACAGCTTAATAATTTTTTATAAATCCTTCTTCTCTCTTTTCCTCATAATTTTCTTTTTTCTGATTTAATTTATTTATAATTTTATTCTTTGCTGCTATTAAATTGTTTTTTATTATTTCTAAATCTACTTCATTATGCTGTACCTTATTTGGTGTGCATTTTATTGTTGAGTGACATCTTTCATTATAATTTCTAATTGCTTTTTGTATTAATTGTTTTATTGATAACCCTTTACTTAGTTTACATAAGATTCTAAATTTTTCTGCTATAGTATTATGAAATCTTTCTACATCTGCATTACCTGTATGACTATTGGGTTTATGAATTTCAACATTTTCATTATCTAGGAATTCTTTTATTCTTACTGCTTTAAATTCATTATCTGCAATAATTTTTCTAGGTTTCCCTACTTTAGTAAAGTGATCTTCTAACTGCTCAATAATGGTTATGTGGTTTCTATCATTTAACGAGTATGCTGCACCGAACTTAGAAAATTTATCTACTACTGGTTAAAAATGATGCCCTTTCATTACATACGTATCTATATGTACAATATCATTAATTTTTGAAGGCGTCTCTGAAAGTTTAAATTTTGGTTTAATAGGATTTCTGTCGTACTTAACTTCCTGACATATTTCACATTGGTTAATTACAATTTGAATTAATTGCAATAACTTAAAATAAATAATAAAATAATATATTTTATTCTTTATTTGGTTGTATGTTTCCTGAATGCCTGAATGAAAGCTTTCCCTAACGTGATATAAAGAAATCTGTTTGACTGCTTCTACTTCTGTCTCAATATCTTGTGCTCTCATTGTACATTTTATAAATTCTAATTGACTATCATTAGAAAACATTTGGATTAATTTTTCCTGTACTATATTATATTGATGTTCTGAAATTTCTGAGAATATTCCTATTTTACCTTTTGTGATATATTTCCTAAATATCTCACTCAAATTATCGAAATCATATTCCGAAATGAAAATAATTCTTTTACCGTGTATAATTTTTAACTCTTCAGTTTTGTTGTTTGTTAAAATAATTTGCGTCTTATATTTGTTAACAATTTCCTCTTTGATATAAAAATGGTCGTCTAATTCTTCTTCTGCTGAATGCACTGTTGCTAAAGTTTCTTCATCTTCCTCTTCCATATTGTTTATAGAATAATTTGAACTATTGGAAATTGTTTCGTCCATATTTTCTGAAATAATATCCTCATTTTCTTTTATCCTACTTAAAAAGTCTGCTACTTTATTTTCTTTGCCTTTTAAATATTCAATGTCAAATTGGTATTCTCCAAGTTTTAATAACCATCTTTGATGTCGAGCTGATATATCTTTTCCTTTGTATTTAGAATGTAAAAATTTTATCGGTTGGTGGTCAGTAAAAATTTTGAATTTATTTCCATAGAGGTATGGTCTAAAATAGTTTATACTCCACATTATCGCAAGAAATTCTTTATCTGTTGCGGAATAGTTTCTTTCATGGTTATTCAAAGTTCTTGAGGCGTAACACACTGGGTGTCCCTCTTGTGATAATACTGCACCAATCGCATAATTGGATGCATCAGTTGTTAAAATAAACTGTTTTTCGAAATCTGGATAACGTAATATTGGATGAGTACTTATTAGTATTTTTAATTTTTCAAATGCTTCGATATATGTTGGATCTTTAAGATTAATTTTAACTCCTTTTTTCAAATACTTGGTTATAGGTTGCGCTATTCTAGCTTAGTCTTTTACAAATTTACGATAGTAACCGGTGATTCCTAGAAAACTTTTAATTTGTCTTTCTGTTTTTGAGATTTGTAAATTTTCTATAACTTTAATTTTGTTAGGATTTGGCTTCATGCCTTCCTCCGTTAAAATGTGTCCTAAGAACTCTGTTTCTTTCTTTAAAAAATTGCATTTATCAATTTGAATTTTAAGATTTTTACTTTCAAGAATTTTAAAAATTTCGCCTATCGCCCTAATATGTTCATTCAATGATGTGCTAAATATTAGAATATCGTCTAAATACACTACACATGTTTTATTTATATAGTCTCTAAGTATTTCATTCATTAGCCGCTGAAATGTGGCTGGCATTACAAACGCTGTTTTTTCTCGATCTTCCTCTTTTACTAGGATTTGATGGTATCCTTTCGCTAAATCTAAAGTAGTAAAATATTGTGCTCTCCCTAATTTGTCTAAAATAGAATCAATATTTGGAAGGGGGTACTTGTCATCTATTGTAACCTCATTCAATTTTCTATAGTCTATTACAATTCTGTATTTCTTTTCACCTGAATTATCTATTTTTTTCGGCACTACTATTAATGGGCTTGAATATCTTGAGTGACGTTTTTGGATTATTCCCTGCTCTTCCATTTCCTTAATTTGTTTTCTAACTTCAATTTCATGCTGAGGTGGATACCTATACAATTTTGAATTAATCTGCTGCTGCGTTGTGGTTTTAATTTCATGTTGGATTTCCGTTGTGTTAGTCAGTTTATCACCGTCTTTAAATAATAATTTGTTATATCTTTTGAGCAATTTAATTATTTCTCTATTTTCTTCCTCATTTAAATGATCTAGGTTTAATCTCTCCAATTTTAACTCTGCAGTTTCAAGATTACAAATTTGATTTAAGTCATTTAGTTTATTTAAAATCGTACTTTCTTTTCGGTTTAGAGTTATTTTCCCTTTTTCTATATCAATATACGTATTGAGAAAAGTAAGCATGTCCATGCCTATTATAAAGTCATATTTTCCTCCTCTTAATGGTGTAACTTTCCATCTTGTTCTCGCGTTGCTAGGTAAGTTAAATTCTTCTGGTGCTAATGTATGTACCTCATAATTTATTTTATCTTCATTTGTAATTGTACTAAATGTTAAAGGATTTTTCAATTTAATTTTAAAATCATCGATCTCGCTATTAATCAGGCTTAAACTAGCTCCTGTATCAATTAGTGCGATATAATTCTTTTTATTAATTTTAATTTTTATTTTAGGTAATGATTCCGAGGCTGCTTCGTAAAAAAATACTATTATTAACTTCTTCTTCTCTTGCTATATCAGTTCTGGAAGCTCCTACCTGGCTTTGCCTACTCGAGTATAAGCGATCTTGGCTATTCTGGGAATTAGGGTGTCCTGCCAATTGAGGGCTCATTGAAATACATTGGATATTATATATCTCCATCGGTTCGCCTTGGTTTTGCTTAAATTGATTATTTCGACCATAATTCTGTTTATATTGGTTAGATTGATTTTTACCAAAGTTTGGATTATATTGATTTGAAAATTACCTGAATTGGGTTTATAATTATTGTTAAATCTTCCACTATTATATTGTTTAAATTGGTCTGATGAATTATGTCTATTATCACTTTCGTATATTTGATTACATAAACCTTGATTATCTTTATTCCTATAATTTGTATTCTGCCTTTGTCCTCGATCAGGATACCTATTAATATATTTTTCCGCTGAGCTGTCTCCTTTTATCTTAAATTTCATATATTCTGGCCTAATATTACTGTCTTCGAATCTTCTACTAGCCATTATCCTTATTATTTCATTTAGATTCCCTTCTTTATAAATTTTATCTAGTAATACTCCTTGAGTCATCTCCTTTACTGTATTTACTAACAAACTGTCCATGTTACTTAAGTCAATGTAGCTGTCACCCCTATAGTACACTGTCAGTTCGTCCGACTTATATTTAATATTTTGTATTTCTCTCATCAGTTCATTAACGGAACTTACCTTAAGATTCCCAATCTTTTTATATAGATGATGTGGCTCCACTTCGGGTCGATACCTCAGTTTTAATGTTTCCTTAATCAGCTGCCAGTTATCTGGTTGAGGTATATTGATTATTGTGGTTTTAGCTTCTACCTGGATGGTCCTGTAGTATATTGTTCGCGTCACTTCCTTTTGTAGTTCTGTGTCATTCGTTGTTGATAATAGGTACTCGATGCTGCTGAAGAATGAATTTATGGAAATATCGCCTGTCCCCGTAAATATCGGCAGGTCATTTACTGTTTTTATGAGTGCATGTCTGCTACTGTTGCTTCCTTCTGTCCGGTTTCTTAACTCAAGGTAAGCTTGCCGCATTTGCTCTAATTGTTGCTCTCTGCGAGCAAGCTCCTCTACCAGGTTGACTGCCGCCATCTGAGTCTGATCGTTCTCCATGTTTCTACTGCTATCGTAGGCTCAGTGCCTTGACGATTTAGTTTTATTTTCAATGGTTTCGGTTACTTTACTTTATAAACTTTTATTTTTTGGTGAATTCACGCTCTTCTTGTTTTGAGTCGTGTTCACTGCAAAAAAACTTTCACAAAACCTTTTTTTTTAACTTGATCAGGTAAATTAACGCCTTTTAATTTTTAAGGTCGTTTTCACTTCTGAACTTTTTAGTTTAATTTTTCCTTTTACAATTAACGTTCACTGCACCTCGGTGGTGTCGATTATTGCGTCTTTCCGGATTACTATATATAGTTAATTATATTCTGGAGGGTCTGGTCAACTCCTGATTTGGCTACAGAATCGCAGAATTAGTTTGGGGATTTATAAAAAAACTATTTAGTACAGCGATTTCCGGAGGAAAAAAAAATTTTCTGTTTCTCGAATGCGGTTCGATCACTGAATCCTTAATATTTCTAAGGATCCTACCGACTGCGCCAATTTTGTATCTTCGTCGCGTTCGAGCGTTTTTAAAAAAGTTAGTACCGAGTTTACCCTAGAGAAAATAAACCAGTTGGTTTGGATATTTGAATCAGACTGAACTTTATTAATTATAATCATCAAAGTTACTATTGCAATGAATTATTGCTTACAAATCATAAATACTTATTATACTTATTACATATGTTTTGCAAGAAAGTAAGTGCTTGCTTATACATCATTTTTACTTAAATGCTGATTAAGGGAATAACCTCATAACTTAATAGTTTATACAGATTCTTGGAAATATTGTTAACAAAGTGATTTTGTTTTGTATCTTTTAAGTTGATTTTTACAATAGCAAAGAAAATGGTAACATATTACAATTTTACTGATTTCCGGTTGTGCTATTTATTTCATTAAGAAATTCAGCAAATTTATCAGTTTTACTATTTGTTAGTGGCTTACTTATATATGTAACTCGCCCGATGTATGTTGTTGGTGTTTGTAAAGTTGTGTATATCTTGTTTCTGTGAGTTTATGTTTTATCACCGCAGTTTTTGTTTCTTCATGTAGGCATATTTTTTTTTTTGTTTGCCGAGTCACCACACTTGATTTCACCGTGTTTGGTTTTGTTTTTTTTTTTTTTTTTAACTGCTTGGTAGCTCAGTTTTTTAAATGCACCTTCTGCTATTTTCGTTTTTGTTTATTATGTATATAAGTATATGGGTATGTTGTTTATTTTTTTTTTTGGCTGGGTCACTGCACATAAAAGAAACAAAATTTAAAGCGAAACTATTTTTGTCAATAGCCACTACTATTTCAATGCTCGCAACTGTAAGTATAAAAACTTAAAATTTTCTCCCGCAGTTTTCCACCTAATGTATATATAGTATATGTAGGTGTATACGTACATATGTTTTTTTTCTCCGGGACACTGCACTTATGTTTTTAAGCTTTTTTTGTTTGTTTTATATTTTTTGTTTTGTGTTCGCCACTGCACTTCACTGCACTGCACTCGATATAGTTTTATTTTATTTTTTGTGGTTCGTCTTGTGGCTGTTAATTTGTAGTGCCTGTCTTTTAGGCTCGAAGGACCATGATTAAATGTACACAAAATTTATTTTATTATTAATTTTGTTCTTATTTTAATAATATAAAATAACGAATTTACAAATTTAAATATTATAAGTTTTATTTAAAAAGAAAATGTTAATAAGCGGGGCGGCAAGACTCCAATGTCGAATATGATTCGACGCTGCTGGTGGTCGAATTTCCGCGCATCGATGTCAAAAAGTAGAAATCGCGGTAGAATGGTGTCGGTGGCAGTGTCTATGCGAAACTTTGTAGCGAATGTGTTGTTCGAATTGAGTAGAACGCATTGTACCTCCTGTCCTGTTGTCCATTCTTTTTGTTGAGTGGGAACAGGTGTGGTGAGTTGTGTTGGTTTTTTTTGGTGTAGTGTGGTGATGTAAGTGGATGGCGCCATCGGATGTAGTGTATTATGCTGTCTTGCTAGGGTGCGCCAGTTTTTCCCAGGTAGAGTGGGGGGATGCTTAACTCATTTAAACAGAAATATAAAAAAAAATAAAAAAGCAACAAACACAATAAAGCTAAACTGAAAATAATCAAGTCACTTAAGTCATTCAAAAATACTATTGGTGTTTCTTGGTGCTTTGAATCATTTCACTTTGACGTGATTGAATTATTGACTGATGAGAGAATGAGCACAATACCGGGTCGTATGAAAGAAACTTACTCATTATTCATACTCTCGTTATTCTTCTAATCGTTATTCTTTTAATCTGCGTTTCCTGGCGTGTTTGTATTTTTACGGGCATGGCTCATACCAAAAATGTGTTGGTAATAGTTATATGCTCTCTGTGAGCCAGTCCTCTGTGTCTAGAGCTCTGCTCTTTATTTCGAAATTAAGTGTGGATGTTAAGGGAATTTATTTCCCTTCAAGCGCGCAGGATGTTTCAGATACAAAGAAGGGGTAAGATAAATAAATAAAAATAAATGTATGTAAATAAATAAATAAATTTTTTCTTAAAGATTTTACACGAAATTTGGGATCAAGGGCACAATCGGCGCAATCGATTGTACCCATATTGGGATTGTTTCACCCTCAAGCACAGACGCCACTACTCCTCTCTCAATTTTTATGAACCGGAAAGGATTTTACAGCCTTAATGTAGAAGCAGTACGTAATGTTCTATATATACAAACTATTTACCAATCTTTCTATTAATACATATGTATATATTTGCATTTTTGGCAGGTTTGTGATCATCGACTTCTGTTCACCGCTCTCAACGCGAGATATCCCGGGTCTTGCCATTATTCTGGTATTTGGACCACATCCCCAACACGTATGCACCTCCCAAGTACCTATAACACGCAAAGTGATTCGTGGTTGTTAGGTGACCAAGGATATCCAATGGAGCCATGGCTGTTAACGCCAGTCGCTGAACCTTCAAATGCAAGGGAAGTGCGTTACAATAAGTTGCACGCCAAAGCACGTAATACCATTGAGAGAGCCTTTGGTGTTTTGAAGTCACGATTCCGGTGCCTCTCAAAACACCGCATTCTTCATTACAGCCCTAAAAAAGCGTCTTTGATTATTTACGCGTGTACAATTCACAACATTTTACTGAAGCAAGATGTGGCTGCAGACCTTGGCTTCGAAGAAGTTTTAGAAGAATCACAAGACACCGAAATTGTTTTCGAAAACCCCAATTTTAGGTAGGGTGCTAGAGTAAGAGAACGTTACATCATGTCTTTATAATATACATATGTATGTATATATTTCCAGTTATGTACCTAAATATAAGTATATATATATATATATGTAAATTACTTACTGCTTCTGTATATTTTAATCTCTGTATATTTTACTTCCTCTAAGTAAGTATAAAAAGACATCTACATATGTTTAAATAATTTTATTTGTTTAATTGTTCACACAATTTAGCCATAACCTCTGACATCGAGGTTAGTGCAAGTGTCATTTGGGTCAGCACCCCCGTCATCTGCTCGTTTTGCTCTACAATTTTCTTTTGCAAAGCAATGGCCACCCCTGTCATCTGCACATTTTGCTCTACAATTTTCTTTTATAGAGCAATGGCCTCCTCCTCTCGCTTTTCACGCTCCTCCATTTTTTTAAGCACTGCTCCAAGCATCTTCGCTGCAGTCAATTTACCTTCAGAAGGGATGAAAGTAGGTGATGGCATAGGAGAAGGTAAGATGGGAGGAGATAAGGAAGAAGAGGACAAATCTGGAGGTGATGGTGAGAAAGAAAAATGAGGTGATGGTGAGGAAGAAAAATTTATAGACAGAGCAGGAAAAGCTGGAGCAGGCGATGTGACTGTTGGTGTTGGCGAGGAAGCTGGAGCTTGAGCAGCTGAATTTAAATACAATGGCGGCAAAACCTGTAAGTATAAAACGGACCAATTATTGCCTCATGTAATAATAAAATATATAGTTCGACAAATATTAAATTAAAATATTACCTGGTGACCCAAAGTCGCAACACCCGGCAATCCATCCACCGCTGCTGCCCTAAAAGTTGTAATCGCTTGCTCCTCGAACTCAGTTATTCCATTTATCGGAGAGCCTCCACCAGTCGCTTGCGCATGTGCCTTCAGTTTGCGCGCTCGCGATCGCAACTGATGTTTCCAATGCATTAACGACTATGGAAACATATTTTAATAATGTGAAACATACACAAGCATTTATGAACTTACCTCCCTCCACTTGGCTGCCGACCGAGTTGGACCTCTTAAGGCATTTAAATTATCTGCTAACTCCGACCAAAGTATTTGCAGCCCTTGAGGGTTGGGCGGAGTTAGGTTCCCCCGTTGCAACTCAGGATGCTGCTTGCAAAACATTATATAATGTTGCAGCTGCTCCTGAGTTGTCCTTTCCGTGTTTGTACGCCTAGGAATATATGAAATTATCATATATCTATATATATATAAAAGAAAGTGACATTAGTTACTACGCTTATAACTGGAGAACGCCTGGACCGATTTCGGTGATTACCACCAATTCGGACAGGTCTCCGCCCAAACAAGGAGAATACTTAAGAAAATTCTGGAAAATTTTCCGAAAAAAAATGTATGAAGAAAATAAATTTTCAAATACGATTTTAAAAAGGAAATAAAAACGAACATGATTTTAAATGCTGTATTGCCAGTAGATGGCGTTGTGTGCATCAACTTTTGACAGCTGCATGCATATGCACAGTTGGCAACCCACGCAAGATGCAATGACATATGTGACTTGAGTTTAGTAACATAAATATCGGCATTTTCTTAAGCTTTTATCGGCTTTCGTTAGTTATTGTAATTCAATTTGATTTAATACATTGTTTTGAAACGATATATTAGCCGTGTTTTATTGGTAATTTTATGTTCACGGCTATTGTGAAAATTGTAAGCGAAAAGTGATTTCATAGAGGTGAGGTCTTTGTTATTGCGTGCTCATCGATAATCAACCCAAACGTTAATTTCGGGTTGTTCAATTAATTTTTAGGTGGAATAATTTGAAAATCAATTCGAGTTCGCTGTTCATTTCATTCTGATTGATCATATTGGTGTGGAATTCTATTTTCAAACGGTAAGTTGCCAAGAAAGATGTTTATTTTGTGAGGTTATGACATTTGAGTATATGTTTTGTGTGTTCAATTCTCAGTGTAATTCAGAAAGCCACGAGCCAAAAGATCTAATCTTTCGCCTCGAACCCGAAATGCAAATAGAGTTCGGAATATTGCCTATCAATTGACGACAGATGAACAAGAAATCGCACGAGAACAGCGCCGTGTTAGTATGGCCCGATTTCGTACATCACAAACACAAGAAGAAAGACAGGCGGAAAATGAAACGGCTAAGTTAACAATGAGAAATCGTCGGGCAAATGAAACAACTCAACAACGTGATAATCTAAATCAACGCATAAGAAGAAGTGCTTCAAGTGTTGATTTGGATCGAGTAGCGTTTCATTACGATTGCAGAATTGATTACAGCTCGCATCCTTCCGTTAAAATTCACCCAATGGAGGTTGTGTGATCATACCCAATGGAGGTTGTGTGCAACCATTGCGGTGCATTGAAGTTCGCTGGAGAAACACCTGGACTGTGCTGTCTCAGTGGCAAGGTTAAATTACCACCATTGCCCTTGCCAACAGAGCCATTGCGTTCTTTACTTACTGGTGAAACACCAGAATCACGTCATTTTCTATCGAACGCTCAGAAATACAACGGATGCTTTCAAATGACTTCATTTGGAGCAGATATTATTCATGAACGCGGATTCAATCCGACATTCAAGGTAATAAATTAACCGATCATTTTCTTTTGATGAACAAAAAATATTGAATCTAATTTCGTAGTTGACTCTACAGATCCAAGCCCAAATTCACCATCGAATTGGATCATTGCTACCACTTGAAGACGCACAACATAAATTCCTTCAAATTTACTTCAAAGGCAACGTGGAACATCAACTTGATCAGCGCCAAACAATCAATACCGAAATGAGAAGAGGAATTCTTCGCGATTTGCAGCAGCTGCTTCATGAACATCATGCATTGGTTCGGTTATTCAAAACTGCGTTGGATCGCATGCCAAATGATGACAATAAAGTCGTGATCAGAGCGGATAAACGACCTGCTGGAACGCACGAACGCCAACGCCAATTTAAATGGCAAAAGAACTCCAACAATAGATGAGGTTGCAGTTGTGATTGTTGGCGAAAGCCGGGAATCACGCGATATTGTGCTCACACGTCGGGACTGTGGGCAATTGCAACGAATATCCGAAACTCATCGTTCATACGATGCATTGCAATACCCACTGATGTTTTGGCAAGGAGACGATGGATATTATATCAACATCAATATGATAAATCCATCGACCGGTAAGAATAGATATCATAATAATTTTCATTTCAATATGACACTAATGTCACTGATATCATTTTAGGTGAGGAAACTACCAGGAAGGTCACCGGAATGAATTTTTACGCGTATCGTTTGATGATTCGCCAAAATGTTGACAACTATTTGCTTCGATTTCGCCGATTATTTCAGCAATTTTGCGTCGATATGTATGCCAAAATAGAAGCGGAGCGCCTCCTTTTTATCACTTTAAATCAAACCAAACTACGTACGGAGCAGTACATTCATTTACGCGATGCAATTAGCACCGAAGGAAATGCATCTGATTTTGGTCGGTTGACTACTTTACCGGCGACGTTCGTTCGCAGTCCACGTCATATGCATGAATATACGCAAGATGCAATGACATATGTACGTCATTACGGCCGTCCAGACCTGTTCATCACCTTCGCGTGCAATCCTAAGTGGATAGAAATTGTTCAACTGCTGCTTCCTGGCCAAACATCAAGTGATCGGCACGATATCACCGCACGTGTATTCAGGCAAAAAATCCGGTCGCTCATGCACTATATTGTTGGACATCGTGTCTTTGGGGATACTCGATGTTGGATGTATTCCATTGAATGGCAAAAAAGAGGCTTACCGCATGCGCACATTCTCATTTGGTTAGTCGAAAGAATACAGCCAGACCAAATTGATGACATCATATTTGCCGAGATTCCTGATCCCGAAACCGATCCAGACCTGCATGATGTCGTAATTACAAACATGATTAATGGACCGTGTGGCGCCATTAACCCACAATCACCGTGCATGGTCGACGGCAAGTGTTCCAAGCGTTATCCACAAAATTTGACTGTTGATACCATCACTGGCAAAGATGGTTATCCACTGTATCGACGTCGATCTTCTGATGATGGCGGTAGAACAATCACAGTCAAAAGAAAGGAAATTATTTCTTGGTCGACAACTCTTGGGTTGTTCCATATTCGCCACTTCTTTCCAAAACATTCAGGGCGCATTGTAACGTGGAGTATTGCAATTCAGTGAAGTCCATCAAGTACATCTGCAAATATGTCACGAAGGGCAGTGACATTTTCTTCTTCAAGCTCCTGACCCCAATGATGAAATCACGCGCTATCAAAATGGTCGATACGTATGCTGCAATGAGTCGATTTTTATAATTCTCATTTCCCATTCATGAACGCTATCCGAGTTTACACATTTGGCAGATTTCTGGAGAACGGTCAACGAGTTTATTTCATTAATGTATCCTGATTCCTGACATTAATTGGTTTTTCTTTTGTAATGGAATGGTATGAATTATTGTAGTATTCAATGGATTTGCTTACTTTGTCTTTAATGCCTAATAAATTATTTTCTATATTTAACATCCTAATTTTTTCAGTTAGTGTATTATGCAACCTCTCGATGTCGGCGTTTCCAGTATGATTATTTGGTTTTGTTAGATGTAACTTTATATTTTCTGTTCTTAGGTAATCCCTAATGTTTACGCTTTTAAATTCGTTATCTGTAATCAATGTTTCAAAATGTCCTTTCTGTGATTGGTATTGTCTTAGTTTCTCAATTATTGTTTGGTTATTTCTGTCCTCAAGGTAGTAGGCAGTAGCAAATTTTGAGAAACGATCTATAAATGTTAAAAAATTAGATTTTGAATTCGTGTAAATGTCCATATGTATGATCTGATTCTTATCCTTTGGGGTTTCGGTCATTGCGAACTTAGGTTTCACTGGTTTGCGATCGTATTTTATTCTATTGCAGGTATCGCAGTTGTTAATATACTTCTGTATCAAAGTTTTTAAATTTGGATAATATATACATTTTTTCAATCCTTCGTAGTTTTCATTAATACCAGTGTGACCCGTTTCATTTTTATGGTACATGTGAATTTGTCTAAATGTTTCGTTTTCTGAAGCCATATCTTTTGCGTTGTAAGAACATCTGAAAAATTTGAAATATGGCTTATTTTTGTATATATCTACAATTTTTTGTTGTAAAATGATGTATTTTTCATCGTCGAGATCTGTGTAAATTCCTATTTTTGAACCTGAGATGTTTCGTTCTAAAATTTGTTCTAAATTATTACTAAGATCTTCTAAAGTGATGTAAATCTTTTTTTTATTATTTATAATTTCAAATTCTTTACTTTTAATGTTTGTAAAAATTATTTGAACAGGAAATCTATTTACTACTGTGTCTAAAATGCCAATGTAATAACTTCTATCATCAGCATGGGGATGCATTGAAATTGTATCGTCACTTGCGTTATTATTTAAGGAGCTTGAACTTTTATTACCTACGTTTATTTCATGAGTATCAGAATTGATTCTGCTTAAAAAATCTGCTACATGGTTATCTCCTCCCTTAATGTAATCGATATTTAGATTGTAGTCGCTTAGTTTTACTAACCATCGGTAAAGCCTTGGATTAGCATCTTTTCCTTCCGTTTTTGTATATAACCATTTTAACGGTTGGTGATCGGACGTAATATTAAATTTAACGCCATACAAATATGGACGAAAATATCCGACAGCCCAGACAATAGCCAAAAGCTCTTTTTCTGTGACCGAATAATTACGCTCATGGTCGTTTAAAGTACGACTGGCAAAGCAAACAGGATGTTTGTCCTGCTGCAACACTGCTCCGATTGCGAAGGAGCTGGCATCGGTTGCCAACTCAAAACGTTTGCTAAAATCCGGATACTTAAGCACTGGAATTTCTGTAATTATTCGCTTTAGTTTTTCAAACGAATTGATAAAATTTGGATCATTTATATTTATTTTGGCGTCTTTCTTAAGAAACTTTACCATCGGGTACGCTACATTTGCGAAATCTTTAATAAATTTGCGATAATAGTCGCACATACTGAGAAATGATTTTATTTGTTTAACGGATTTCGGAATCTTTATTTCTAAAATAGTTTTTATTTTATTTGCATTGGGTTTAACGCCTTCAGGTGTCAAAATGTGACCTAGGTATAGGGTTTCTTTTGAGAAAAATTTACATTTATTGATTTGGATTTATAGTTTCGCTTCTCTTAACTTCGCCAAAACTTGTTTGATACTTGTAACATGTTCGTCGAAACTGGTAGAAAAAATAAGTATATCGTCCAGATACACAACGCAAAATTTGTTAATAAAATCTTTCAAAACACTGTTAATTAATCCTTTTGCTAAATCTATCGTTGAGAAGTACTGTGCTCGTCCAAGTTTGTCTAGTACATTGTCAATGTTCGGTATTGGAAATTTGTCGTCCGTTGTAATTTCATTTAATTTGCGATAATCCACTACTATTCTCCATTTCTTCTCGCCAGTTATGTCTGTCTTCTTAGGTACGATCCATAAGGGGCTATTATAAGGAGAGTTACTTTCTTTTATAATGCCTTGTTTCAGCATATCTCTAATTTGTGCACTTCGTTTTCGTGTATTTGAGGATATCTATAAGCTTTTGTGTAAATTGGTCTGCCGGTAGTTGTTTTAATTTTGTGTTTTGTAATGTTAGTGTAGCTTAACTGCTGACCGTCTGTGTAAATTAAATCTTGATAATTATTGAGTATTTTGTTTAGAGCGCTTTTTTCTTCTGCAATTAAATTTTTATATAAATTTTGTAAAACTTTATCATTTGTAATGGGGTTTCGTCCATAGCTGAGGTATGCTCAGCCGCTCCAGGGTCAGCCTTGGGACCCACGAACCCTTAGCAAAAGAGAGACGAGTTTTATCCTCGTAAAGTTATATCCACACCCCCCCCCTCCTTATGCGGATAGCCAGACCAGCGCGATAGAAATAAACGGGATTGATGAGTCAGGCGGTGACGCTTGATGAAGTCGGCACGGCGGTGATGAAAACGGGCGAAACTAAGCGTGCCCGGCGTTGACGTTTGATGAAGTCGGCACGGTGGTGATGAAGTCGGCACGGCGGTGATGAAAACGGGTGAAACTAAGCGTGCCCGGCGTTGACGTTTGATGAAGGCGGCACGGCGGTGATGAAAACGGGTGAAACTAAGCGTGCCCGGCGTTGACGCTTGATGAAGTCGGCACGGCGGTGATGAAAACGGGTGAAACTAAGCGTGCCCGGCGTTGACGTTTGATGAAGTCGGCACGGTGGTGATGAAGTCGGCACGGCGGTGATGAAAACGGGTGAAACTAAGCGTGCCCGGCGTTGACGTTTGATGAAGTCGGCACGGCGGTGATGAAAACGGGTTAAACTAAGCGTGCCCGGCGTTGACGTTTGATGAAGTCGGCACGGCGGTGATGAAAACGGGTGAAACTAAGCGTGCCCGGCGTTGACGTTTGATGAAGTCGGCACGGCGGTGATGAAAACGGGCTCCTCTGTGTAGGAGAGATCTTATTATTCGCCAACCGTCTTCGTTGACCTCCAGCTATCAACTCTTAACTGTCCGCCAGTTACGTGTCGCCTGTTGGTCACGTTAGTTTTTAGTAACGGTGCCCTACGGTACGTAAGCAGTGGTACTGACGCTGTTCGAAGCAGCGCAGCTGTGCCCCTCAAAGTAACGGTCGAGCCTTTTCGCGTACCGATACCTGCCTAACAAAACGGCAGAGTCATTGCGAGCACTGGCATCGCCAAAGCGTGATGCCTTTTCTGCGCAATGCTTGCGAAGTACCTCATTCTATGGTATACGGCAGTCATTGCGAGCACTGGCATCACACCGAAGTGTGATGCCTTTTCTGCGCAATGCCTGCGAAGAACCCTCTAACCCTCTACGGTATGCACTACCCTTCTACGGCAGGGTCACTGCGAGCACTGGCATCACACCGAAGTGTGATGCCTTTTCTGCGCAATGCCTGCGAAATATCTACTTCTGTGATGCTTGCACTTACCCATCTGCTTACTGCTGCTTTCTTACGTGGTGCTGAGCGACCGTCCGGTTCGGCGAGCTGGAGCAAATGATCGCATTTGGTGTAAAGTGCTTGCTTTTATAGCAGCATAGCGCAGCTTTCGTCACCGTAGCGAGGTAAGTTGTATGCGTATGGTGCGTTAGTACGTGTGGTGAAAAGCTCTAGCAGCTTTCATCATCGTAGGGATGTGAGTTGGGTGCGTAGTCAATGCGGTGAAGTTTAGTACGTATGGTGGTATGGTGAAGGTACATGATGTACTGTGGAGCGAAGTTGACGTAAATTATTGTAAGGTGGTAAAAGCCACGTTACACATTTATATTGATTGTATTCGAATAGTGAAACTCTTTTATTTTACTATATGGATAATTTTTCACAAATTTAATTTCGATATTATTTATAGTAATACTTTCTTTGTCCATATTAATAATTGCCTTTGGTGGTTTAAAATATTTCGTCCTGGGAGAATTGCATCAAAGTTTTTCCCTCAAAGCGGTTGCTTCCAAGCATTGTGGCATCTTTTAAAAATTCTTGCCGTAAATTGATAATAATCTCCAAAATTAATTTTAGTTTCACTATTTAAATTTAAATTTAATGGAACTTTAAGTGGAATTCTTTTGTAATGGGTAGTATTTTTCATTTAAGTGAAGTAGTTGAGCCGTATCTACTAAACATAAAACAGTATTATTTTCTATGTGAAGCTCTATTATGGGTAATGTTCCCTTGAGGCTGTAACATGAAAATTTGAAACTTGGTTTTTATGAATTTCATCAACTTTTGCGTAATCTGAATTCATAGCTCACTTCTTCTAAAAATTTGGGCTATTACATTGATTGGGTGCAAACAAATTTATTATTAATTTGGCTTGAATAAAAACTTTCTATTTTTATCAGATAGAATTTCCGAAAATTTTTATTATAATTTCTTAAATATTGTTGATATATTTTATATTCTTTGTTAGTCCTGTTATAATTGTAACCAGATCAGTATGTCTGCTGTTTTGCATGAGTTACTAGTAATCATCATTGAAATTTGTACTATTACACTTATTCTGATTACGAATTAAACCTTCTCTTTCTAATAAATTATAAGCATCTGATAAGGAACTTATATTCCTATTTATAATTATCGAAGCCAAATTAGCATCTATATTATTCAAAAATGTTCTTAAAATGATTTTTTCATTATTTAGAGGACTAAACTCTATTGGTTTACTTGTCTTTGTTTGTTTCGTTTTAATTTGTATAATATATTTATTAACAATTCAAACCAAATTCTAATGTTAGTATGTCTAAGCGCAAAGGCTTGCATGTAAAGTTGATGGTATGTCTCCTTAATGCCGAAAGTTTTGGTTAGTTGCTGATTTCGATCAGTTGGCATCTGACGATACAGTACAAATTTCATGTAATGCCTTACCTTGAATTTTATTTAGGATTACCCTTCGGTATACATATTCGTATGATGTTGGATCTGCATACAGCATTGCCAGTACGGCGTCGACTTCTCTTAAAAAGAGAGAGGGCTATATGTCGTCTCCCGGAATTCGTGGACTCTGTGTGAATCTTTCACAATGTCGCTCACTGACAGCTGCAATACTGGTCGTTTCTCACTGGAACTATTTAGGTGAGTTGCCATTGCCGGTTGGTTCTCACTGGAACTAATTGGATTCGTTGTCATTGTCAAGTACCGCTATTCGAAGTTACTAATTGGATTGTTGGAGTTGCCAAATACCGCTATTTGAAGTTACTAATTGGATTGTTGGAGTTGATCATCCGATCGCAAAATTGTTGTTATATACTTCTTTTTAAAGGTGACCTTACTGTTTGCTACCATGTGGTGACATGAAGGTTATGTTACAACGTGGCATGTATTATATGTTAAATTTTGTTTTCCACATTAGCGACGATAATTTTTTTTAAATATTTTTATTTTTTTTTATATCAAAAAGTATTTGTGAATAAAAATATTAATAGTTCACTTTTTAATAGTTCAGAGCTTATCGTTTTTGCATACACATGTACATATATAACTATGGATTTGCCGTGATTAATTTGCAGGTTACCGAATTGTCAATTTTGAGTTTGTATATCTTGTTGATTTTACCTTCATTAGTTTACAGATTTTGCGTTTAGTCTCTTATTTTATTTCAATACTAGCTGACCCCGCATACGTTGTCCTGCGCGAAATTATGTGTTTTGAAATGAAAAGAAAGATGAATTTACGTTGAAAACACGTTGAAAATATCAATAGCAACCGAAGGTATTAGCAATCGTTTTTCGGGGGGGATTATTTAAAATTTGTCTAAAATTTTGAAACCACCAGGATGTCAATCTAGGGTTTGGGCCCTTAAACAAAAAAATACTTTTCCTTCGTTA
>NW_026089892.1:0-27725 GCF_024586455.1 Bactrocera neohumeralis | reverse complement strand
GAATACTTTCCAGAGCTGGAGTGTTTTCGTCCATCCGGACAACATGACCTAGCCAGCGTAGCCGCTGTCTTTTAATTCGCTGAACTATGTCAATGTCGTCGTATATCTCGTACAGCTCATCGTTCCATCGGAAGGCGATATTCGCCGTGGCCAATGCGCAAAGGACCATAAATCTTTCGCAGAACTTTTCTCTCGAAAACTCGTAACGTCGACTCATCGGTTGTTGTCATCGTCCAAGCCTCTGCACCATATAGCAGGACGGAAATTATGAGTGACTTATAGAGTTTGGCTTTTGTTTGTCGAGAGAGGACTTTACTTCAATTGCCTACTCAGTCCGAAGTAGCACCTGTTGGCAAAAGCAATCCTGCGTTGGATTTCCAGGCTGACATTATTGGTGGTGTTAATGCTGGTTCCTAAATAGACGAAATTATCTACGACTTCAAAGTTATGACTGTCAACAGTGACGTGTGAGCCAAGTCGCGAGTGCGACGACTGTTTGTTTGATGACAGGAGATAGTTCGTCTTGTCCTCGTTCACTGCCGGACCCATTTTCTGTGCTTCCTTGTCCAGCCTGGAAAAGCAGAACTAACGGCGCGGGTGTTGAGGCCGATGATATCAATATCATCGGCATACGCCGCGCAACTGTACTCTTATAGAAGATGGTACCTTCTCTGTTTCGTTCTGCAGCTCGAACTATTTTCTCCAGAAGCAGGTTGAAAAGTCGCACGATAGAGTCGCCTTGTCTGAAACCTCGTTTGGTATCGAACGGCTCGGAGAGGTCCTTCCCGATCTGACGGAGCTTTTCGTGTTCTCAACGTCATTTACACAGCCGTATTAGTTTGCGGGGATACAAATTCAGACATCGCGGCATAAAGGCAGCTCCTTTTCGTGCTGTCGAAAGCAGCTTTGAAATCGACGAAGAGGTGGTGTGTGTCGATTCTTCTTTCACAGTCTTTTCAAGATTTGGCGCATGGTGAATATCTGGTCGGTTGTTGATTTTCCAGGTCTGAAGCCACACTGATAAGGTCAATCAGTTTGTTGACGGTGGGCTTTAATCTTTCACACATACGCTCGATAGAACCTTATATGCGATGTTGAGGAGGCTAATCCCACGGTAGTTGGCGCAGGTTGTGGGGTCTCCTTTTTTATGGATTGGGCATAGCACACTTAAATTCCAATCGTTGGGCATGCTTTCGTCCGACCATATTTTACAAAAAGCTGATGCATGCTCCTTATCAGTTCTTCGCCGCCGTGTTTGAATAGCTCGGCCGGCAATCCGTCGGCCCCTGCCGCTTTGTTGTTCTTCAGGCGGGTAATTGCTATTCGAACTTCTTCATGGTCGGGCAATGGGACGTCTGCTCCATCGTCATCGATTGGGAATCGGGTTCGCCTTCTCTGGCGTTGTGCGTTCACTGCCATTCAGCAGGCTGGAGAAGTGTTCCCTCCATAATTTAAGTATGCTCTGGGCATCGGTCCTAGATCACCTTTGGGGTTCTACAAAGAGTATGCTCCGGTCTTGAAACCTTCTGTAAGCCACCGCATTTTTTTGTAGAATTTTCGAGCATTACCCCTGTCGGCCAGCTTATCAAGCTCTTCGTACTCACGAATTTCAGCCTTTTTCTTTTTCTGTCTGCAAATGCGTCTCACTTCCCTTTTCAACTCTCGGTATCTATCATCCCGCACGTGTTGTGGTCGATCGTAACGTTGCGAGGTAGGCAGCCTGTTTTCTCTCCGCTGCGACACGGCACTCCTCGTCGTACCAGCTGTTCTTTTGCACTTTCCGAAAACCAATGGTTTCGGTTGCAGCTGTACGTAAGGAGTTTGAAATGCTGTCCCACAGTTCCCTTATACCGAGTTGTTGACGAGTGCTCTCAGAGAGAGCAGGAGTGCACGCCGAGTAGAAAATCGTTCGGCTGTCTGTTGTGATTGCAGCTTCTCGACGTCGAACCTTCCTTGTGTTTGTTGGCGTGTGTTTTTTGCTGCACAGAGGCGGGTGCGAATCTTGGCTGCAACAAGATAGTGGTCCGAGTCGATGTTAGGACCTCGGAGCGCACGCACATCTAAAACACTGGAGACGTGTCTTCCGTCTATCACAACATGATCGATCTGGTTGGTAGTTTTTCGATCCGGAGACAGCCAGGTAGCTTGATGAATCTTCTTATGCTGGAATCTAGTACTACAGATAACCATATTTCGGGCCCCGGCGAAGCAGCCTCAACCCATTTGGGGATGTTTCGTCGTGGAGGCTGAATTTACTGACCGTAGTGCCAAATATACCTTCTTTGCCCACCCTGGCGTTAAAGTCGCCAAGCACGATTTTGTCATCGTAGCGGGGGCAGCTCTCATAAACGCGCTCCAAGCGCTCATAGAAGGCATCTTTGGTCACATCGTCCTTCTCTTCCGTCGGGGTGTGGGGGCAAATCAGCGATATGTTGAAGAACCTCGCTTTGATGCGGATTGTGGCTAGACGCTCATTCACCGGAGTGAATGATAGTACTCGGCGACGGAGTCTCTCTCCCACCACGAATCCAACACCAAACTTGCGCTCCTTTATATGGCCATTTTTGGACGGCGGTGATGTCAGCCTTTATTTTCGCGAGGACATCCACCAGCTGGGCAGCGGCACCTTCCCAATTAAGGGTCCGGACATTCCAGGTGCATGCCCTCAAATCGTAATCCTTAGTTCGTTTGCCTTGGTCGACATCAAAAGGGGGTAATTTTCATTGGCTGCGTTTTATATTGTGGCGGCTCCCAAACTCAGCGCACAGCCCTGCGGAGGGGATGTTTCGCCTTCTCACTTTAGCTCGCCTTCGAACGGATGTTCTTAGGCTAATCCTCTGGGTAGGTCAAAGACCGGAAGTAGTGAGCTGCTTGAGCCATGTGTAAAAGAATCGTTTCTGGCCACTCCCAAGTGAATGGCGATCAGAGAACTTTCCTCACTTGCGTGAACTTCTACATATGACTCCATCCTCCAATATTACATATCTCTTTTTAACACATTAATAACTCTACTTTCAGAGAGGAGAAAACCAAAATTGGCCCTTCTGGTGGTAGTCCCTCGCCTTGGAGGCATTAAAATGCTGTGAATCGCATAGTAGGGTGTACTGCCGTTAATTCGGCTTTGTACATAGAGACATACTCGTATTCCGAGGTAAGAAACGATTTTTTTTTTTTATATAAACACATGCATTTATAAAGTTAATTTTTTTTAGAATTCAACATTAACCCAATTGTTGCCGCCGTCCGACCCACCATTATCACCTCCGTCACCATCGCCATCATGTCTGCTGCCACCTTCGTTGCCGTCACCATCACCATCATGTCCGCTGCCGTCACCATCACCTTCATCTGCAACAAGAAAACGTAAATTTAACGCCGAGTTGTTAAAGGTTTTAAAAAAACAAACTGAGATATTAGAAAGGGTTGCGGATGAAACAAAGCACGTTTCAGAGGAAATAATTCAGACTGTTCGACAGCAAAATAATTTGTCCGAAAGATTTTTAACCCTTATGGAGAACATTGCAGAGAAACTTTAGTTTAAAATAATTTTATCGTTTTTTCTAGTCCTAAGCCATTATTTAATGAAATGTTTTGTTTTTTTCTAGTCCTAAGCCATTATTTAATGAAATGTTTTGTTATTTTCTAGTCCTAAACCGTTATTTAATGAAATGTTTTGTTATTTTCTAGTTTTAAAACATTATATAATGTAACAAAAAATGAATTTAAATAAAAAATGATCTTTTTAAAAATGGATGTAATTATGTGTACTAATATTTGTTTTCTGCTACTCTATACATCTATACTCACGAAAACTCAGAGCTATAGCCGATGCTGTTACATCATTTTCCCCAGCTCTTGTAGTGTGATGTGGTTGAATTTCTGTACTTATTTCTGCAGCATCTTGGATCCACGAAGAAGGAATTTCATCATTTTCAATTTTTAGAAAATTGTGCAAAATACAGCATGCATGTATTATAACGTTAACGTTTTTTGGAGCTACCGGTAAACCTCTGCCAATTCTTCTAAATCGGGCTTTTAGTTGACCGAAAGCATTCTCTATAAATCTGCGACATTTGGACAAACGATAGTTAAATGTTTTTTCAGACACTGGTTGATTTGGTGAGTATGGAAAAGGCTTCATCATGTAACGCGACAATCGAAAGGCTGAATCGCCAATAAGTAATACGGGGACATTAACATCTCCAATCATTTTGATGTTCTGAGCAAAAATATCAGCGGTTTCATGGAATTTTTTTAAGGAACTACCCTCAAAAATGTACAAATCGTTATTTCTTCCAGTTGACCCAACATGTATATATGTAAATTTTGATCTATAAAATAGTGAAAGAATTTATATAAATATTTCCAATAAGTACCATATATTAAATTTACCTATAGTCGCAACTTTCCAGCAGAACAACCGAATACCACCCCTTGTAATTGTAATAGTCGATCGCATCTTCCTTTTTCGGCTGAACCACAATGTGGCAGCCATCTATTGCTCCAAAACATTGCGGAAAACCAAGGTGTGCAAAACCTTGTACATTTCGCTCTACTTCTTCTGTGCTTGGGGATAGGAATTGATGCAATCCGATAAACTTGTGCATACAGCTTTGCAAAAATCCACAACTATTTCCCCAACTGTGGTGCGTCCTACGCCAAATAAACTTGCTACAGTTCTGTATTCCGCTGAAGAACCTAACGCATACAAAGCAATAGCCACTCTTTTCTGAAGTGAAATGCAAAGTCGCATGTTGCTGTTGGACATATTTTGTGAAAAGCTTCTTTGTTTAGACGAAAGTTTTCTTTAAATCGGATGTCATCCATCTTTTTGACATCGTACTCCCAAAAACTGTACTTAATAACATATGTATATAAATATATATGTATATAAATATATATATATATATATATATATATATATAATATATTAAACTTACAAATTTCCAGGCGCTTCTTTCCTTTATTTCCGAAGACGCCACTTTGGTACTAGTTTCCTGTATCGCTTTTGTCAATTCATTTATCGTTTTAATCTTTTGAAGCAGGTTCACTAGTAATGTTTTTATTCTTTGGTTTTACAAATTGTGGTTTTGCACCATCTGTGCGGCTAACAATCGCAATGCTTGTCTTCTATCCATTTTTGTTTCATCAAATTGAAAATGTTATTAATATGCCAATCAGCTGTTCGCTAACTCGCATCGCTGCTGTCTGTCACCTATAAATTTGGATCTAATTAAGTGCGCAGTTAATCAGGGTTAACGCCGTCGTCTGTCAAGGCTATTGGTTTTTTAAATGTGATTTATGAATCTTTCTGTTATCTTTAGTAGTTATTGTTTCTTATTTTTAACCTATTTGTGTTGTGATAATTTAGTGTATTTTTTCGGTTTCTGGCTATTTCATTTCGAAGGTCAGAATTAACTATTTCCTTAAAGTTTGTTAAATCTTAGTAGTTGATTATCTGTGTTCTTCCAAAGAAAATATCAGCCGGTTTTCTTTTCGTAACTGAATGTATCATGTTATTATATCTGTCAACGGCAATGCTGACAATTTCTTTAATAGAGTAATCAGGATATTCCACTTGGAGACATCTGATTATTTCAATTATAGTGGAAAGCACACGTTCTATCGCACCATTGACTTCGCTTTTCTGAGGTGGTGCTAGATAGATTTCAATTCCTAACCCTTCTAAATAGTTCAGAGTTATTGGGCTTATAAAGCTGCCTTCATTGTCCATGACCAAAGTCTTTGGTACAGTGAAATAGTGTAGAAGCTTTATCAATTTATCCCTGATATGCAGTACTGATTTATTTTTTATCCTGAAAAATTTTACAAATTTAGTGAATTTGTCAATGCACGAGATACATTTTTCGCCGGACATTTCTATAATGTCGATATGCAGTATTTCTGTTGGGTACGAAGGTATGGGTGTTGCCTGTAACGTGGGTTTTTGTGGATGCCGGTCGTACTTATTACATCCGCAAATTTCACATGATTTAGTATATTTTTTAATAAGTTTAGTCATTTGTTGAAAATAGTATTTATCCAATATCTGGTCTTTATTTTCTTTACCATTGCGGTGGGCTCTTTTGTTTTCTTGTTCTATTATTTTAAATTTGACATTTTCGTCTGCGATATCGGTAACTACTTTCTGGGTTATCCTGATACGAAATTGTGAGAAATTTTCTTGATATATTTGCTGTAGTTATGAAATGTATTTCTCTAGGATTTTAATTCCATTGATTATTTTTGGGTTTAGAACGCTTTTCAAGATTTTACTTAGGTTTTCTTTATCGTAAACTTCACATTTAATGAGGTGTCTGTGGAAGCTTGGATGTGGTTCTTCGTGTGTAATTTCCTCCTTTCCTTCTGTAAATATAACTTGATTTTTAAATACGTTAATTGGAGCTTCACAGTGAGGAATGAGCTTTGAGATATCCTCTTCTGCGCTATGTTGTGAATTTTTATCTTTGGATGTTAGCGTATTAACTTCTATTGGCAGCCGTGATAACGCATTGGCGGCTACGTTTGTTTTTCCTGGTTTGTAAATTAGTTTATAATTATAGTCTTCTATCCTTGCTTTCCACCTTTTTAACTTGGCATTGTTATTACTGTTGCTTAATGTAAACGTCAGTGGCTGGTGATTAGTAAGAATTTTTATTTTTTTAGCTCCATACAGGTAAGTCCTTAATTTGTCGAGGGACCTTACTATGGCGAGCATTTCTTTCTCTATTGTCGAGTAATTCTCTTCGGTTTTATTGAGTGATCTAGAGATGTAAGTTATGGGTCTGTTCCTGTTCCTCTGCAGTATTGGAAGCATCTGTCGTCAGAATAAAGGGTTTGTTGAAGTCTGGGAATACCAGAATTTCAGAAGATGTGAGTAAATATTTTATGTCATTAAGTGATTTCAAGCCTTCCTCTGTTAGTGGAATTCGTATCCGTATGGATTGACTTGCTTTTATTTGAGCATTTTCACCTCTAGTTAAATTGGTAAGTGGCTTGACAATTTTTGCAAAGTCTTTTATAAATCTCCTTTAGTACGATGCTAAACCCAGGAAACCTTTTAATTCCTGAAGGGAATTTTTTTAATCGCGGATATTTTGTCAGGATCTGTCAAAATACCCTCACCGGTAACGATATGACCTAGAAAATTTACTTCTGTTCTAAAAAATTTGGATTTTTCCAGATTGACTTTTAAATTTGATTTGTACCAAAGCATGCACACATCTTCAATACTTCGTAAATGTTCCTCTTTAGTTTTTCCCATTATTATAATGTCATCGATATATGTAAACGTAGCAGGCTTTTCCTATAAGCGTTTTGAAAACATCATTGGTCATTCTCTGAAAAATTGAAGGGGCATTTTTAAGACCAAATGGCAACCTAGTAAATTCATATTTACCATTGGCTGTCTTTTCTATGTCCTTTTCCTTCATCCTGATTTGGTGGAATCCGGATGTAAGGTCGAGTGTAGTAAAATACTTACATTCGCCTAAGCTAGCGAGAATGTTGTTTATATCAGGTATTGGATAGGAATCAGGTATAGTTATTGCGTTTAGTCGTTTAAAATCAACAACTACTCTATACTTTTTTTCTCCTGATGGACCTGGTTTTTTGGAACAATCCACAATGGGGAGTTATACGTACTCTTTGAAGGCCTTATTACACCATTGTTTAGATGAATGAAACAAAGCACGTTTCAGAGGAAATAATTCAGACTGTTCGACAGCACAATAATTTGTCCGAAAGATTTTTAACCCTTATGGAGAACATCGCAGAGAAACTTTAGTTTAAAATAATTTTATCGTTTTTTCTAGTCCTAAGCCATTATTTAATGAAATGTTTTGTTTTTTTCTAGTCATAAGCCATTATTTAATGAAATGTTTTGTTATTTTCTAGTCCTAAACCGTTATTTAATGAAATGTTTTGTTATTTTCTAGTTTTAAAACATTATATAATGTAACAAAAAATGAATTTAAATAAAAAATGATCTCTTTAAAAAATGGATGTAATTATGTGTACTAATATTTGTTTTCTGCTACTCTATACATCTATACTCACGAAAACTCAGAGCTATAGCCGATGCTGTTACATCATTTTCCCCAGCTCTTGTAGTGTGATGTGGTTGAATTTCTGTACTTATTTCTGCAGCATCTTGGATCCACGAAGAAGGAATTTCATCATTTTCAATTTTTAGAAAAGTGTGCAAAATACAGCATGCATGTATTATAACGTTAACGTTTTTTGGAGCTACCGGTAAACCTCTGCCAATTCTTCTAAATCGGGCTTTTAGTTGACCTAAAGCATTCTCTATAAATCTGCGACATTTGGACAAACGATAGTTAAATGTTTTTTCAGACACTGGTTGATTTGGTGAGTATGGAAAAGGCTTCATCATGTAACGCGGCAATCGAAAGGCTGAATCGCCAATAAGTAATACGGGGACATTAACATCTCCAATCATTTTGATATTCTGAGCAAAAATATCAGCGGTTTCAAGGAATTTTTTTAAGGAACTACCTTCAAAAATGTACAAATCGTAACGATATGATCTAGAAGTTCTTTTACTTGTTTTTCTACTTCCCCCCGTAGGTTGGTTGGGTAAGGATATGATTTTGTATACATATATCGGTTCTTCACTTGTTGTTCTAATTCCTGCTAATACAGTTGTATCGATTGTCCCACTGTCGGAGACTGGTCCGAATATTTATTTATCATTTCCTTAACTTCATGTTCATAGGGGTTTTCTTGAATATTATTTATTTGTTTAGAGATATTTTGTTTTAGTGGCAGTACCACATCCTTGAGGGTTATTGTGTAATTTTTATACCTTGAACAGGGTATATTAAGTTTATCACGATGTTTGTAACACCCAGAAAGAAGCGTCGGAGACCCTATAAAGTATATATATAAATGATCAGTATGTTGAGCTGAGTCGATTTAATCATGTCCGTCTGTCTGTCTGTCCGTCCGTCTGTCTGTATATATACGAACTAGTCCCTCAGTTTTTAAGACATCCTTTCGAAATTTTGCAAACGTCATTTTCTCTTCGAGAAGCTGATCATTTGTCGGAACGGCCGATATCGGACCACTATAACATATAGCTCCCATATAAACTGAACGATCGGAATCAAGTTCTTGTCTGGAAAACTTTCACATTTGACAATGTATCTTCACCAAATTTGGTATAGATTATTTTCTAAGGCTACAATGTAATCTCCGAAGAAATTGGTCAGATCGGTTAACTATAGCATATAGCTGCCATACAAACTGAACGATCGGAATCAAGTTCTTGTATGGACAACTTTCACATTTGACAAGATATATTCACGAAACTTGGAATATGTTATTTCCTAAACCAACAATGTAATCTCCGAAGAAATTGTTCAGATCGGTTAACTATAGCATATAGCTACCATACAAACTGAACGATCGGAATCAAGTTCTTGTATGGAAAACTTTCACATTTGACAATATATCTGCACCAAATTTGGTATAGATTATTTACAAAGGCAACAATGTAATCTCCGAAAAAATTGTTCCGATAAGATTACTATAGCATATAGCTTTCATACAAACTGAACACAGAGTTACCAAAAGAAATGCACCTGTGAAGGGTATATTAGCTTCGGTGCAGCCGAAGTTAAAGTTTTTTCTTATTTCTAATATAAATATGATTGCTCCCAATTCTTTTAGGGTATCATCGCCAATGATGCCATTAAAAGATTTTAAATTGGGTAATGTAAAGAAATCAAAATTATTTGTAATACCTATACTTCCGAAGAATGGTCCACGTAGTTTATGGGTTATATTTACTTGACCTGTGGCTGAGTGAACCTTAAAAGGACACTCAAGTTTCTTTGAATTTTTTGAAAGTTTTTCGGAGACAAAGTTTTTATTAGCTCCCGTATCTACAAGGAACTTCGCGATATCCCCGTTCTTTAAAGTTAGTTCTAAATAGGGTCGGGTAGTCAGGCGTATGTCATAAAATTTATTTCCTCGTCCTCTGCTTGGACATTAAATAATTTTTGGGCTTTCTTAGGGATATTTGAAGAAAAATTGGATGGCCTTACTATAGGCGTATTGTTCGGTCGATTCATATAGTTTATTCTTCGTGAGTGTATTGAAGGGCCCACCTCCATAGGGATTGGTGGCTTAGATTGGTTGCTCTGGTTGGTGCTTGATTTTGCATGTTTATATTATAGATTAAATTTTTTTCGGCAGGGCTTAATACCCTTGGTACAAATATTGGCTTTGGATTCATTTGATGTTTTTGCATTTGATTAGAGCTACCTCCATTTTTTGTACTTATATATTGAATAGTTTCTTAAGTTAATGTTTTGAATTTCAAGGCAGGTTGCTGGGGCGTTGAATGACTAGCATTCTAGACAATTCGCCGTTTAGGCCTCTGATAAATATATCAAGAGCTCGATTAAGAACATTATTTGTTTCTCTTGAATAATCATGACTCTTTATTTTGTTTATTATCACCGATAGTTGGTGATTGACTATTGCGTAGAATTGCTCTACGCTGAAGTGTTTTTGGGATACGGTTCCTAGTTCGTGTTCTAGAGTCCTAAGGTCGCGTTTGTCTGCATAGTGTAGTGACAAACAATTTTTGATTGTTCCCCAATCATCATTGAATATGTTGTATGAGATTAAGGCCGTATCTGCAGGGCCTTTAATTTTCTGCCTAATATGTCGTAGGATGGCTCTATACAGTGGCTTTGTTCTGACTACTTCGTAGTCCTGCAAAACAGATTCGACGTTGTGGATCCAGGATATGAATTGGATCGGATCTCATTCGAATGTTGGGAGGTTCTTCACGCTGTCAGGTAATCTGCTAATTTCTATTAAGTCTGACTCAGTTAAGTGAATATGGTTATTTGAAATAGAACTTTCGTTATGGGGACTAATTTTACTTTCTAACTGATTTATCCTATTGCTCAATATTTTTATACCCTGAACAGGGTATATTAAGTTTGTCACGAAGTCACACCCAGAAGGAATCGTCGGAGACCCTATAAAGTAAATATATAGATGATCAGTATGTCGAGCTGAGTCGATTTAGCCATGTCCGTCTGTCTGTACATATACATATATACGAACTAGTCTCTCAGTTTTTAAGATATCGTTTTGAAATTTTGCAAACGAGATTTTCTCTTCAAGGAGCTGCTCATTTGTCGGAACGGCCGATATCGGACTACTATAACATATAGCTGCCATACAAACTGAACGATCGGAATCAAATGCTTGTATGGAAAACTTTCACATTTGACAAGATATATTCACGAAATTTGGTGTATGTTATTTTCTAAGGCAACAATGTAATCTCCGAAGAAATTGTTTAGATCGGTTAACTATAGCATACAGCTGCCATACAAACTGAACGATCGGAATCAAGTTCTTGTATGGACAACTTTCACATTTGACAAGATATATTCACGAAACTTGGTATATGTTATTTACAAAGGCAACAATGTAATCTCCGAAAAAATTGTTCCGATAAGATTACTATAGCATATAGCTTTCATACAAACTGAACACAGAGTTACCAAAAGAAATGCACCTGTGAAGGGTATATTAGCTTCGGTGCAGCCGAAGTTAAAGTTTTTTCTTATTTCTAATATAAATATGATTGCTCCCAATTCTTTTAGGGTATCATCGCCAATGATGCCATTAAAAGATTTTAAATTGGGTAATGTAAAGAAATCAAAATTATTTGTAATACCTATACTTCCGAAGAATGGTCCACGTAGTTTATGGGTTATATTTACTTGACCTGTGGCTGAGTGAACCTTAAAAGGACACTCAAGTTTCTTTGAATTTTTTGAAAGTTTTTCGGAGACAAAGTTTTTATTAGCTCCCGTATCTACAAGGAACTTCGCGATATCCCCGTTCTTTAAAGTTAGTTCTAAATAGGGTCGGGTAGTCAGGCGTATGTCATAAAATTTATTTCCTCGTCCTCTGCTTGGACATTAAATAATTTTTGGGCTTTCTTAGGGATATTTGAAGAAAAATTGGATGGCCTTACTATAGGCGTATTGTTCGGTCGATTCATATAGTTTATTCTTCGTGAGTGTATTGAAGGGCCCACCTCCATAGGGATTGGTGGCTTAGATTGGTTGCTCTGGTTGGTGCTTGATTTTGCATGTTTATATTATAGATTAAATTTTTTTCGGCAGGGTTTAATACCCTTGGTACAAATATTGGTTTTGGATTCATTTGATGTTTTTGCATTTGATTAGAGCTACCTCCATTTTTTGTACTTATATATTGAATAGTTTCTTAAGTTAATGTTTTGAATTTCAAGGCAGGTTGCTGGGGCGTTGAATGACTAGCATTCTAGACAATTCGCCGTTTAGGCCTCTGATAAATATATCAAGAGCTCGATTAAGAACATTATTTGTTTCTCTTGAATAATCATGACTCTTTATTTTGTTTATTATCACCGATAGTTGGTGATTGACTATTGCGTAGAATTGCTCTACGCTGAAGTGTTTTTGGGATAAGGTGCCTAGTTCGTGTTCTGGAGTCCTATGGTCGCGTTTGTCTGCATAGTGTAGTGACAAACAATTTTTGATTATTCCCCAATCATCATTGAATATGTTGTATGAGATTAAGGCCGTATCTGCAGGGCCTTTAATTTTCTGCCTAATATGTCGTAGGATGGCTCCATACAGTGGCTTTGTTCTGACTACTTCGTAGTCCTGCAAAACAGATTCGACGTTGTGGATCCAGGATATGAATTGGATCGATCTCATTCGAATGTTGGGAGGTTCTTCACGCTGTCAGGTAATCTACACTTCTATTAAGTCTGACTCAGTTAAGTGAATATGGTTATTTGAAATAGAACTTTCGTTATGGGGACTAATTTTACTTTCTAACTGATTTATCCTATTGCTCAGTATTTTTATACCCTGAACAGGGTATATTAAGTTTGTCACGAAGTCACACCCAGAAGGAATCGTCGGAGACCCTATAAAGTAAATATATAGATGATCAGTATGTCGAGCTGAGTCGATTTAGCCATGTCCGTCTGTCTGTACATATACGAACTAGTCTCTCAGTTTTTAAGATATCGTTTTGAAATTTTGCAAACGTCATTTTCTCTTCAAGGAGCTGCTCATTTGTCGGAACGGCCGATATCGGACTACTATAACATATAGCTGCCATACAAACTGAACGATCGGAATCAAATGCTTGTATGGAAAACTTTCACATTTGACAAGATATATTCACGAAATTTGGTGTATGTTATTTTCTAAGGCAACAATGTAATCTCCGAAGAAATTGTTTAGATCGGTTAACTATAGCATACAGCTGCCATACAAACTGAACGATCGGAATCAAGTTCTTGTATGGACAACTTTCACATTTGACAAGATATATTCACGAAACTTGGTATATGTTATTTTCTAAAGCAACAGTGTAATCTCCGAAGAAATTGTTCAGATCGGTTAACTATAGCATATAGCTGCCATACAAACTGAACGATCGGAATCAAGTTCTTGTATGGACAACTTTCACATTTGACAAGATATATTCACAAAATTTGGTATATGTTATTTTCTAAGGCAACAATGTAATCTCTAAAAAACTTGTTTAGAACGGATTACTATAGCATATAGCTTCCATACAAAGTGAACACATAGTTACTAACAGAAATGCACCTGTGAAGGGTATTTAGCTTCGGTGCAACTGAAGTTACCGTTTTTTCTTGTTGACTGTTCTATTTGTGCATTATCAGCACCTGTTAGGTGTGTAATAGCTGCTTGAATTTGCTCCATTACTGTGATTTACAATTTCGACTATTTATTGCTTTTTCAATATAATACTTTATATATATTTATTGCTATTAACATTTTTTTAAGATTTTTTACATATCGGGTAAAAATTTTAATTGACCGACTGTATTTATTGTTGTTCACAATTTTTTAGATTTTTTATATATCGGGTATAAATTTTATTTGCTTATTAAGATTTTTAATATTTTTTATGTATCGGGCACTTATTATAATACTTAAAATTTATTTGACCGATATTTATTTCTATGCAATATTTTTAATATATCGGGTGGTTATAATTTATATGTAAGCTTAATATTAACTTACAGGAGTATCAGCTTCAACTTTGTCATTCTCTTCGGACGGTCCACTTGGTCCTGTTTGAAGCATTAGTCCTCTACTGGAGGGTTAATGATGTCACTTTAGGCGTTGATTTGGCTGCTTTTTGTTTTAGTTGCCCACTTTATAAGTATTTTTAATTTGATTTGTCAAACACTTAGCTTTATTGTTTAACTACTTATAGTAAAATATGCGAAAGCAAATTGAATTGCTTATATTGTCACAAAGACATTAAAGCACATATCCTATCCCTCCGCAAAGAAGCGTGTTCAAATATCATTGACCATTCTCATATTTTAGTAAAACTAGAGCCGAAACGGTACAACACATTAACATGTATATAAAATCAAACACACATACAGCCCAATAAACAAAAATATCTAGGTCCAAATATATTGAAGATACATGCATCGATACATATGTACATAAACATTTACGAGCAATGCGCATACAATAATAATAAAAAGCATATAGGAATTACAAACTAAATGTGTAAACACAAATCATAAATTTACCTTTTAGAAGCCCAGATCAGATAACATTAAACACGCACACACTTGAAAACAACCCCATGTCATGCGGCATAAACAATACTCGTATGCTGCAATACATACAATCATACAATCATACAAGCTAACGACAAAATTACCCAATTTCAAGGAATGCTGACTTTGCTTCTGCATGACTTCCCACAAAAAGTTATATTTACAGCGATCACTTCCGCCGTTGTTGAATACTACAGAATTCGCGCTCAGCAGTTTTTGGTTCTGCTTTGCCAATGCCAGCGATATCAGCGAAACAACTTAGCTTAGCTTAGATTTGATTTAAGTTAAAACAGTCAGTTGGCGCCCGAGAAGGGACCCAAAGATCCAGGGAAAGTAGATATTGAATCCAGAAACATAAATACAATTAGTGCAATTATTGAATAGGTAAAATTAATTAAACTAGAAAAGCGCAATTAAAGTGCGAGTGAAGGAAACTTTAATATTTTCTTAAAGTAGTACCTATATTTAACATATTATCTTTTATATTTGACAAAAAAATAATAACAAAAAAATAAACCAGAAAATTGCAAGTAAAAGTTATAAATGTATTAACGGAAAATAATTATTGAGTTAAAACAAATTAATAATCGAAATATAAAAAATAATGATAACAATAGCACAGAAACAATAAGCAAAGCATAATATGTTGACTAACATGAAAAATTTAATAGTGAAAAGTAATAAAAAATGGTAAAAAAATATTTGCATTCATAAAATTTTAAAATAAATTTAAAAAATTTGATAATTATAAATAAATTGGAATAATTGTAAAAAAGTAATTTTACTAGTATTTCTGAAATTAAAAAAAAAAAAAACAACAAAATAATAATAAAAGCAAAAACAATATTGAATCAAAAAATGATAAAATTGTAGCTTTTTTTTTATAAAAAAATATTTTTGAAATCACAAAAAATAATGTCCAAAATAATTATAACTTAAAATTAAAAGGTAAAATAATAATAAATGGAAATAAAATGAAATAACTGTAATAAAAATAAATAATTTTTTTGTGTAATAAATTTAAATAATATTATACATAGTTTTGAAATGTAAAATAAAATAAATTAAAAAAAATAGTAAATGAATGAAAAAATTTGAAAATATTTTTGTAATTAATTTAAAAACAGTAACCGTTTTGAAATGACGAAAAAATTAATTTGAAAAAAAAATACAAATAAATAAAGAATAATAAAATAAAATTTAATATAAATATAAACATATTACATGATAAATAAATATAATAAAAATTAATATTTAAATAATATATAAAATAATTTTTTTGTTTTTAATATAAATATTTTTCGAAAAAATTGATTAAAAAATAATAATAAAATAAAATAAAAAATATGAAACTTTAATTAAATTTCATAAAAAAAATGTTGTAAGTAATAAAGGTAATATGTTTGGAAGACGTAAAAATTTATGAAAAATTAAACATAGGTAATAAACAGCGAATAAATGAGTTAACAAAGCTGAAAAACGGCCTGATGAATTCCATAAGAAATGATAGTTTTTTCAGTGACTTAAGTGATAGCTACTTCTCTAAGCTTACAAAACCAACAGACTCATAAAAGAGGAAGTTACCAACATAAAATACGCAATACTCGTACAGTGGGCAAGATTGAACATAGTAAACGCACTGATCCTGAGTAAAGATGAATTAGCACAGGTTAATAAAATATCCCTTATGAGTAAATTGCCTCAGTTATTGATTGAGAAAATGTTAGAATTCTCTGATATTTTTATCTTACACAACAAAACAACACTTATTTATTTTGTAAAGATTCCGAATCTTGAAGAGCCAAATTACCAAAACATAATATTAAAACCAGTTGTCAAAAACAACAAATGATTCATGTAGATGAAAAAGATATGTTCCTATTAAACTCAAAATTTTGTGAGCTATCAAGTAATTGCAAAACCATTAATAATATTAAAGTACGTAATAAGGACGAAATTGTTAACTTAAGCGAAACAAACTCTATCCCAAAGCCATTTAGAGGCCAAAAGGCAAAATGTAAATTCAGTAATGCTGATCACGTAGGTAAAATCGACAAAGTTGGCGATGATATAATCATTCTCAACAACTTCAATGGCAAAGTCATTTGGAACAAAAACGAAAACCACTTGGCCGGCACCTTCCTGATCCACTTCTGGAACGACACAGTATCCATAAATGATGATGAGTTCGAAACCATAGAAACCACCGTAATGAAGCTCGGAACACCAATGATTCAAATGACTCCGGAAGCAATAGAACAACTACAAATCTTCTCTTTGGAAGCTTTAGAGACACTGCCCATCATAATACTACAGAGTTACAACACCTCAAGGTTCAGGCCACAGCTAATTGGGTTACCCTTATATCCTTATTTGCATTGGCGATTTTGATCATTTGGAGTCTACACGTTTGCAAATGGAAGAACAAGGAAGTAGCCTTACAAGTGATGTCAATTCAAAACACCAGCCATACGACTATGAACAAGATATCGGTTTTAGGTTGCAATACGCCACAGGTTTTATTAACACGATTACAATTTAACAACATTCCATACTTTTAACGTCTGCTTCAGGACAAACAGAAATTAAAGAGGGAGGAGTTAACGACAAAATTGGCCAATTTCAAGAATGCTGACTTTGCGTCTGCACCACTTCCTACAGAAAATTATTTTTACAGCTATCACTTCCGCCCTTGTCGAATTCTACAGAATTCGCGCTCAGCAGTTTTGCTTCAGCTTTGTCGATGCCAGCGATATCAGCAACTCAACTTCGCTTAGCTTAGATTAGATTTAAGTTAAAGCAATCAGTCTAAAAATAACAATAATCGAGAGCAAACGCTTCATGAAAAGTTTTGTTAATTTACACATATAGAGTAAGACTCCTAAAATAGTATATAAACAGTGAAAATACAAAATAAAAATTAGAATGAAATATTTCTCAGCTCAATAAGGTCTTTACTTTTCCCTCACCAGCGGTAAGAATTTAAAGAATCTTTATTGAGTTTAACGTTTGATCTTACAAATCAAACATTTTTGGTTCTTCTAGCCGGATAAAGTGCTAGGCCAAATTAAAATAGTTCTGTTCAAAATACAGACAACAAACACACAAACCAAATAAGGAAGGGCTAAGTTCGGATGCAACCGAACATTTTAAAATCCTTCAACTTACAAGAATCAAAGCCAGGGAAATACTTTATGGTGTAAAAGCAAACATATGGAGTAAACTCTCCCGTTGGATATTCGAAAGTCCTAATATTAGGTGGCTAGGTCAACTTTTCACTTAAATTTAGGCACAAAGATATACTTTATGAGTAAAATACGCTAGCTCATTTTCATTGCAATAACTTACAAATTGGCTCATATATGTGGAACAAAGTCACCCGGAAGTTCGAAATATTATATTTATATTTATTAACTAGCTGACCCCGCAGCCGTTGTCCTGCATGAAATTATGTGTTTTGAAATGAAAAGAAAGTTAAAGTTATCATTTCTTTTTTTTCAATGTAACGCAGCTTGATAAACAACATTTTTTAGTTTCTGTTCCGGTGTACATAAAAGATGGTTTTCCAACTCGCGAGCACGCCACGTATATCTGACCGTGTGAAACACATAGCATTTCCAAATTTATACCACACTCTATGCGACTATCTTTGTGTCTTGTTGATCGTCGTCTCAAATGCAATTTTCGCTAGAAACGGAATCCGTTTGAACTGAAGAGGCAAATGGTTAGAACTTAAAGGAATTCTTAGAATCAAGCATTCTGCCCCCCTGTATTCGAAAGGTGCGTCACAATCAGTCGGGTTCCATTACACAGTTTCGGCGCATGCAGATTGCGAAACTTTGAGACACAAATGATGCGGTGGGATACCAAGCTTGTCCAAAGAATTTAGAAATTCCACTGGATAATTCACGGCGTCGTCTTCATTGTCAAGACGATCGATCGATTTGTATGAGCGCAAGTCTTCCGGAAATTGACTTTGAATCTTCCAGTTTAAGTAAACAACATCGATATTTTTGGCAGCTAACATTGCGCGTGCACTTAAGGAATCGTAGCAACGATAATTTGGCCAACGTCCGAACATTCATGATGAGTTCATCTTTCGTGAATTGATAAAGGGAAGATGTAATTGATATCAAACCACCGGAAGTATCAACCTGAATTGACCCATTTCCAATTTTTAGCGAAGACGATGTAAAATGTCTTCGGCAATGTCATTTTTGTTCGTATCCCATATTTGACGCGGATTTGAAAACTGATATGTCTAAATGTTTATCGCGAAAAGTGTGCGAACTTCATTTTCATTCCAGTGATTAACATGTTCCAGCAATTGTAAAGCCAGCATTCTTCTTCAAAACTTGCACACACCATACCATTCACAGTACGCAATGACTCAAATGAAGTTGAACCGCGTACATTAATCACCTTACGTACCTTGCTTTCTGCGCAACTATTTCTTCGACGATGCATTCCAGGTACAATATCAAGGTATTTCCGAATAGAGCAATGTTCTCGCAAAGGGATCACTGACGAAAGTTGAGAAAAAAACTCGTAAATGTTAATTTCCTAGCTGGCGATGTTTCCACTGGCTTACTGGGCTGAAATACACTATTTGGCCATTCTCCAAATTAACTGCGAGACGCACAACAGTCGGAAAAGGTTCATGAATTGCAAAAGTAAATATCTTACAACCGCCATGTTGCTTCCTTTGGTGACGAATTACAAACGTATTTTATCGATAAACCAAACAGCAATACTCGACATTGATATGAGTTTTGAATGTGAATTAGACAATAATGCTGAATATATTACGATCCGTGTGTTGTCAACTTCGATATTCACTATTCTAAATTTAATGCTAAATGTTCTGTCATTGTCGTCTGGTGAGCGACGCCGATACAGGGGATATCCATCGATTCTAGTGTGTTTCCGAAAAAAAAGCTTGTTTAAATTACAAATAACCAAATACAAATTATTATTCCTTTATTGATCAGACCATCCTGTCTGATGAGTTCTCTGTTTAAAACTAAAAACTTACATTCTAAATGTCTTAAACCTGCACCTTGTCTCAGTTGTTGTGGATTGCAGCGGATACGACGCCGACGCTTGCGTTGGCAGTTTGCCGCTACCGCTGTGCCTTACCTGTCAGCGTGGGAATGTGGATTCGCTGACTCAGGCCACGCGCGGACTTTGTTGTTGACAAAGTGCTGCTTATGTTGACTGCTACCTGCCAGCGTGAGAATGTGGATTCGCTGACTCAGGCCACGCGCGGACTTTATTGTTGACGAAGGGCAGCTTATGTTAACTCCTCCCCTTCTAAATGAAGGCCGTCCACGGACTTCTTAAGATTGTTTATGACGTTATGAAGATTCTGGGATTTGAGTCTTCTTTTTCGCGCTCGGTATAGTTTAATTAGACCGTAACAGGTAATTAGTGTGACAATGCTAGCGAGACCTGATATCGTTGGTCCCATCATAGTCCTCCCTTCGATTTTCCCGATAAAACGCAGGTTTTCCATACTTATCTTATGAAGGTATGGAAGACTCAAAATCTCTTGATGACTGGTGATATTGAGGAGCGCCGTCGTTGCTGATCCTGGTAGCTTTTTAAACATGCCGTTTACGTTTTTGAAGTAGGATCCATTAATTTGAATCTCATTTTCGAAGGAAAGTAAATAAGTTCCCTTTATGGTCTTCTCGGTGTCTGCGGTAGTCTTGACTAAAGCGGTATTATCGTTAATGATGATTATGCCATCATCGACCACCATAATTGGTTCAAGGTGGCTAGGGCGAGTGCTGCAGTGGGCAACATTACCAGAATGAAGCTGCTGCGCGCACGTTGGATGTTGTAATTTTTTGCAAAACGTTGATGTGAGCGTTGCGCTGCAATTTCCAATCGCCAATATTTTATTATGACAATCGGCAACATTGTTGTCATTCCCAAGGTGCAGGATTGTTCCGTTGTGTTGGACAGGAAAAATAATAATTTTCTTACAGACTAGTACTGGCTTGGGATATTTGATAATAAAATGTAGAAGATTACCGTCTAATAGAACCTTAATATATGATACCTCCATTAAATCAGTGATAGTTGTGTTTGTAGAGTGCATTTCAATAATGTTTTTTATATCATTTGAGTTTAACAACATGGGATTTATTATCCCTATCTTTGCAAGGGTAGTAGTTGAAATTAAAGTTTCAATTTCATTTATAATGATCCTATTTCTTGCAAGCAACATTTCATACAAGTGACCAGTGTCGATCTGTCCAGCTTTTGAGTTTTTAATGATGTGGTTAACCGTTTCCATCAGTTCATTTATTTTTTCTTGTATCCTTGTGTTTATTTCTACCTGATGTCGCTCTGAGTCTACGAGTTCCTGTTGTCGGAACATTAAGTTTTCGAAATCGTCAAAGTCAGGCGTACCTGCGATAACCTTTAGGGCAGTACCCAAAACGTTAATGCTCCTAGCCTGCCTGTGATGGATGTCCAGTGTTGTCAGAAGCACCTTTATATGTGCAATGTCTGCGTCGAGTAACATTCTCATATGGGATAGAGGGAATTGCGTTGTTAAGCCTTTGGTTTCCTCAACTATTCCCTTGTATACTGTAAGATTAGTTGTATGCCTTAGATAGCCAAATTCCTCCCAAATCGTCGCGTCACCATCCTGAATGGGTATGTAGTCGGAAGTCGAATAGTCGGTCAATTTTGCTGTCGTCGTTTGAATAAGAAGTATCGCAATCAGTATCCTGAAAGATAGTGTGAAAGAAGCTTAAATAATTTACCCTATGCTATTTAAAGAATTCTAAAATATGCTAAGAATTTTCCGTTACTTTAGGTTGTCCTTGTGGACCACCCTCCCTTTTATGAGAACCGTGGTTCCCAAGTCTGCTTCAACTTTCTCCTCAACATATAAAGGGGATAATTTATTTCCGAGTCGTCTGTTAGTCTTTACCAATACTCTTTTCCCCACGTCGAATACTCTATTCCGTCTGGAGGGGTTATTCCTATCCATTTGTACTTGTTGAGCCTTCATTATTTTCATGGTTATCTCATTCCTCAGTTCGGGTGGGTTGGCGTGAAGTATTTCGATTGGTTTCATATTGGTCACCGAGTGAATCGTTCGATTGTATTTAGTTGTTGCCATCAATATGAGGTCTGTCGTCTCGTTAATTTTTCTGTCCAGTTTCAAACATCTGGCTATCTCCAAAAGTGTACTATGGAGGCGTTCAACCTGCCCGTTCGAGGTGCTATGAAGGGGTGGTGCGTTTCCTCAACAATGTGGTTATCGTTTCAGAATTTAGAGAAGCTTCATTATCACAATAAATTGTTTTTGTGTTTGGAAATATATTCATTAACTGAATGATTGGGACCTTTACATCCACAATTGTTCGAGAAGGTATAGGCTGCACCACCGCAAATTTTGAGAATTTGTCCAGACAGGTAAGAAAGTACTTTTATCTGTCGAAAAGATATCAATGTGCAACATTTCCCCGGTATAGGAGGGGATTGGAGTTACACCATGTTCCTGCTTACGTGGGTGTCTGTCGTATTTGGCCTTACCACAGATCCTACAATTCGCAACAACTTCATTCGCCAAATTTGTCATCTTTGGGAAATAGTAATCGCAGAGGATTTGTTTAATATTCTCCTGGGCTGCTCTGTGAGCTCGATTGTGCTCAGCAACAACAATCTCCCTCTGCTCGTTTTTGTTGACAATATCAGACACCATGTTTTTGCAGTGCCAAAACTTTGTTGACGGAAAACTCCTTACCAATTCATGTTGTATGCTGGCCAATGTTGGTAGATCGCAATGTATGGCATTTACCACATTTGGGTTTACAGCTATTTTTATCTCCTCAATAAGGTGCTTCCTATTTGTAAATTGAATTATATGAAGTCTTAAAGTCATGTCTGCTTCTTCTAAAACGATTTGATTTCGGAAGCAATTTAATGGTTTACAGTTCCTTCTATCGTATAGGATAGTGACATTTCGCTGTGGACTGTAGCTAAATCTGATTGGGCATCCTCCTCTAGAGCGTGGATGTTTTGTCGTGATAGCGCGTCAGCAACATGATTTTCCTTGCCCGGTTTGTAAAAAATTTTAGCGTTGTGCTCGTCGATAAACGCTTTCCAGCGTTTAATTTTGGCATTTGGATTTCGGTCTGAAACCGCAAACGTAAGTGGCTGATGGTCTGTAAAAATGTTTAAATTTTTAACGCCATAGAGATAGATTCTAAGGGTTTTTAGGGCCCAGACTATGGCAAGTAACTCGCGTTCGTTAGTTGCGAAGTTTTGCTCACGATCTTTCAAAGTCCTTGAAATAAAGGTGATTGGCCTATTGTCTTGTGACAGTACTGCCCCTATACCCAAAGATGAAGCGTCTGTCGTTAGATCAAATGGCTTCCTGAAGTCTGGGTAGAGTAACATAACATCCTCCGATGTAAGGACTTCCTTCAATTTGTTAAAAGCAAGTGATTGTTTTTCGTCTAATTCCACTTTAATCTTTTTCGATTGTGTTGCGCTAACCTTGCCGTTTTCCTTTCAAAATATCTGTTAAAGGCTTTGCTATTGCCGCAAAGTCCTTAATAAAGCAACGATAGTAGCTTGCTAAACCTAGAAAGGATCTGACATTGAAGAGAGTGGCGGGCTTCTCGTAGTTATGTATAGCATTTTCACAACAAAGCCTAAGTATTCAACGCTTTCCTTAAAAAATTGTGATTTCTCGCGCGAAATTCTCATATTAGCTTCATGTAACCTCTTTAACACCCACTCGATATGCTCGACATGTTTTTCTTCGGTTTCTGAAAAGATAATAACGTCATCGACGTAAACGTAACAGGACTTTCCTATTTGTTCTCTCAGTACGTCGTCGATAGCTCTTTGAAAAATGCTGGGCGCATTCTTCAATCCAAAAGGAAGCCTGCAGAATTCGTATTTTCCGTTGCCTACCGAGAAAGCGGTCTTTTCCCTATCGGATTCTGCGAGAGTTATTTGGTGGAAGCCCGATTTCAGGTCGAGTGTTGTGAAATACTTGGCCTTTCCTAGATTTGATAGTATTACAGTTACATTGGGGATGGGATATTTGTCATCGATGGTTTTTTCGTTTAATTTTCTGAAGTCTATTACAAGACGTTTCTTCACATTGCCTTGTTCGTCCATTCCTTTTTTATCTACAACCCATATTGGGTTGTTGTATGGTGACCTAGACGGTCGAATAATACCATTTTTTAGTAAATCGCGAATTTCAGTATTCACGAATTCCGCTACACCCATTGGATAAGGGTATAGCTTAGAATACACCGGGTCGTCACTTTCGGTGCGAATAGTGGCGACAATATTTGTGTTAAATGGTAGGGCCTCATTAGGATCAGAAAAAACGCGTAATAAATTTTTCACCATTTTCTGAAATTTGCCCCTTACAACCTCGGGGACTTCTATGTCCTCTACTCGTGTGAAATTCACATTTGTACACTTTAAAAACTTTATTTCTTCTGAGCCATTATTAGTTATTATTTTTTTTGATTTTAGATCTATTGTTGCGTTTGTTTGCGTTAGCAAATCCAGACCTACTATTCCGTCGAACGTTGAAAGAGACGGGAGAATAAGGTTTACCGTGCATTTTTCTTTAATGTGAGTAAAGCCATGGATTGACTTTACCAAGAAAGAATTTTCGACAGGTGCTATGTGCTTAAGCACTTTTAGAGGCTTTATATAGTTCTTTGATGCCCCCGTATCAATCAATAATTTTAGTTTTCTCCCTGCAACTGTTCTTTCAATGAACGGTAGCAAGGAGTCCTGTCTAAAAAATTTAACTGGTTAGGTTCAGTAAGGTCGTCTTCGATTGATGAGGCCTCTGAGTTTGCTACCTCATGATACGTCGTATCTTCTTGATTAGAAGTAGAATTTACGTTTGGCAGGTAGTTAACCCGTTGTTGTTTTGGTCCTGTGAATTTTGCAGAATCATTACTTGGTCTCTTCACTGTCTGTCCGTATCTTTGATTTTGATTATTAAAATATCGAGATGAGTATCCACTATTTTTCTGTTGTGCTGAAGGTTCTCTGAAGCGTTGCGAGGTATCAACGTCCATTGGCTGTACTGGCTCTAGTTTCGGCGGAGTCCTGCTGTTGAAGTCCCGCGTTCTGTTAAAAAGGGGATTTTTCGCAAGATACGTGTCATTCGTCTGATATCTACTACTTGTACCTTTTTGCCTAGATTGCTCTATATTTAGCCTTTGGGATTTGTCTTCCAGGCTCCTGGCATATGTGCTTGCGAACTGGTATCGCTCATGGTTAGATTCCACCTCCTGTGCTAACGCTAGAGCCGAAGGTAGATCTTTAGGCCGGGCTGAGAATAACACATCACTAAGGGGTTTCTTAGTCCCTGAAATAAATACGCGTAATGCATCCATTCTGTATTTTTCGTTCAGTGATGCAGCAATTGATTTTTCGTAAGTCATTATCGTTTTGTTAGTTAAAAGGGTTAACTTTTTCTCTACCTCGTCGTAATATTGTAGTAGTGACAAACTTCCTTGACGGAGAGTTGACATCTCCTGTTCGATCAGGTAAATTGGTCGTTTGTCGGAATAACTAAAATCGAGTCGATTAATTATGGCCTTAAAATTTAGAACGGTATTAAATGAGGCCAGAACCATGTCGGCCGGGCCTTTAACTTTATTCCTAATGATGGCAACAGCCTGATAATGTTTGCTGCTACCCCCATAGCCCTCAAAAACTTTGTAGGCGGTGTGTGCCGCCTGCCGCCACGATACATAATTCTCCTGCTTACCGTCGAAGTCCGGTAAGGACTTTACAATATCGAGTGGCACCTCACATCTAATCCCGGGTACAATTTCTGTTTCCCTATATGTTTCTATGTTCGGTGTGTCGATTTTAACGTCATTTAGTCGTTGATTAATAATTGCAAGCTTTTGTTCGAAACTTTCTCTTTGAGTGGTAAGTGCACTACAAACTGCACTTTCCACTAATGCCCTTAATTGGTCTGGTTCCAGCGCCATTTCTTGTCTTTTGTCTGCCACTCTATATTCTGTCCACCAATTTTCAGTATTATCCCTATTGTTGCACTGTTTTCTACTAACTTCTATTCCGTTAAGTCTCTCAAATATTTTGTCCAGGTCCTGATCACTCATGAGCTTGAAGTAAAACCGATACCAATAAGCTGGCCTGCGCAAAATTTATTTCTCAAAAACTCGTGCAAAGATTTACAGTTACATATATTTGACACAAGTTTTTTTTTAGCTTTTTTTTATTAGAGCAATTCAACATACTATATTTTTTGCACTCTACTTACATATTTTTGAATCTTAATTCTATTGTTTAATTTTTGTAGAAATTTTCGATCCCTTTTGGTCCGTGATTCCTTTTTTTGTGACGTCTCCTCCTTGATGGTCCGTACAATTATTCCCGAATAGTTTTTTTTACTATTTTTTATTGAACTTTAATTTTTGTTCCCGAATAGTTTTTACTATTTTTTAACGAACTTTAATTTCTTTTATTCCCATATAGTTGGGCGCCAATTACAAATAACCAAATACAAATTATTATTCCTTTATTGATCAGACCATCCTGTCTGATGAGTTCTCTGTTTAAAACTAAAAACTTACATTCTAAATGTCTTAAACCTGCACCTTGTCTCAGTTGTTGTGGAGTTATTGCAGCGGATACGACGCCGACGCTTGCGTTGGCAGTTTGCCGCTACCGCTGTGCCTTACCTGTGAGCGTGGGAATGTGGATTCACTGACTCAGGCCACGCGCGGACTTTGTTGTTGACAAAGTGCTGCTTATGTTGACTGCTAGCTGCCAGCGTGAGAATGTGGATTCGCTGACTCAGGCCACGCGCGGACTTTATTGTTGACGAAGGGCAGCTTATGTTAACTTGTATAGTGTTTGGTGCATTTATTTTCAGACATTCAAACCGAAGTGGGATTGTGGTGTCCGCAAGGCCCATGAACCATATTGGTTTTCATCACTTCGTATAATACTGGATCTTTTTCTGCATCAGGAATTTCCGAAGAAATGATTTCATCAATTTCATCTGGTGTAACCACCATTCACCATCCAAAACATAGTGTGTGCGTGCGGCAAACCTCTCATTTGCCACTCAACAGAGTACATCTAGCTTCTAACAGCACTATGTGGTGCTTCAAGACAAAGTCCATCAAACATCGTAACTGTTGTTTGAAAAGTCGTGCTGTGACATCGTGACGATCGCTTGCTGATTGACCGCGATCCATAATTCCGCACATATGTCACCGCATCCTGGGAGTATTTCTTACCTTGCCATGCCTTGGGCTGTCATACGTTGGTAGCGAAAAGAACGCCGACCGATATATGATGGCGACCTGTTCGCAATCGATCACTTTGTGTGAAACACTAATAAATTTTTCACTGAATAATTTTCAATAATTTTTCTTTCGAATAGCCGGAATAAAAAAGCAAGCGACAGAAATTGAACGATTCAAATAATTTACAAATCAAAATATTGAAAAAAATTTCTATGGAAAAATGTTACTTTTTGGAATTATCCCATTTTCCAACTTTTCCCCATAAAAAGTATAAGGTATTTTTATTTCTAGACCTTCCCCGATCCACATCGAACAACCTCTGAAAATTTCATCAAAATTGGTGCAGCCGTTCTCTTAGCGTTACTAACAAACAATCATTCATTCGTTTGTATGGGAAAAAGAAAAGGGCTGTTTTTTGGGATTTTCCGGCAATCATTCGAATTTTTCTTGCCGTAAAAACCATCCTTGAATCTCAACAAACCTTTTAATAAAAGAATTGGCAAGATTGGTCCAGGCGTTGTTGAGTTATGCGCTTAGCAACACATTTTGCAATTCATTTTTACATATGTATATACAATGTATACATACATATAAGATTGCTTCTTGATTTGTGTACTGGAAACTGAACCAATCAAGTGAAATTTAAAATTGCGTTATGTGGGAATAAGGCGTGGTTATTGTCCCTTTTCGCACTGTGACATAAGAATGCAAAACGAATGCCACACACTAAATTTTGTCGAAACCGGTTAGTCGGGTCC
>NW_026089891.1:0-20468 GCF_024586455.1 Bactrocera neohumeralis | reverse complement strand
AAATATTTGATGTTTATATTAAAAAACAACTCAATATCGACTGCTAAATTTGTATATACAAAACAAATCGACTTTTTTTTGAATATGGTTGTCGGGAAATTTTTTCAAAATCCGTTTGGCTTTATTAACTTGAAAAAAAGAAGAAAGGGTTTTTGGGGTTAAATATGTTAAATTAGTGATTTTGGGGGAAATCAATATCGGGTAAAAAGTGGTGTATATACCCAAAAAAAATCGTTTTATAAGAATATGGGTTTCAAATTCTTCCCAAAAACCGCCCCTTGGGGGTTAATGTACTTATATTAAAATGAAGGCAATTAACTCCTATTTGATGTTAATGGTTTGAAAAACTCCCCAAAATCGACTGTAAATGTGTATATACAAGAATATCGACTTTATACCTAAATATAAGAAGGTGGAATTCTTCCAAATGCACTGCCGTTATGGCTTTATATCCACTTCAGTAAGATGAAGGAGGCTAATTAACTTAAATAAGTGAAGTAAATGAGTTGAAGAAACTCAATATCGATTGCTAAATGTGCATATACAACAATATCGATTTTATACCTAAATATAAGGAGGTGTATTTCTTCCAAATGCACTGCCGTTATGAGCACTTTATGTCAACTTCAGCAAGATGAAGAGTTAATTATCTTAATATTTGATGTTATTGATTTCAAAGCAACTCATTTTAATGACTGTTAAATGTGTATATACAAGAAAACCGACTCTATACCTGAATATAAGATTGTCGAATTCTTCCAAATGCACTGCCGTTATGGCTTTATGTCAACTTTCAGCAAGATGAAGAAGGTTAATTAACATAACTACTTGATGTTAATGATTTAAAGCAACTCAATATCGACTGCTAAAATGTGTATAACAAAGAGAAAATCGATTTTTATACCTGAATACAAGGTTTGTCGAATTCTTTCAAATGCACTGCCGTTATGGCTTTATGTCAACTTGATAAAGATGAGGTTAATTAACTTAAAATATTTGCTGCCGTTATGGCTTTATGTCAACTTCAGCAAGATGAAGAAGGTTAATTATCTAAAATATTTGATGTTAATGATTTGAAGCAAATCAATATCGACTGCTAAATGTGTATATACAAGAAAATCGACTTTATACCTGAATATAAGATTGTCAAATTCTTCCAAATGCACTGCCGTTATGGCTTTATGTCAACTTCAGCAAGATGAAGAAAGTTAATTATCTAAAATATTTGATGTTAATGATTTGAAGCAACTCAATATCGACTACTTAATGTGTATAAACAAGAAAATCGACTTTATACCTGAATATAAGATTGTCGAATTCTTCCAAATGCACTGCCGTTATGGCTTTATGCCAACTTCAGCAAGATGAAGAATGTTAATTATCTAAAATATTTGATGTTAATGATTTGAAGCAACTCAATAACGGCTGCTAAATGTGTATATACAAGTAAATTGACTTTATTCCTGAATATAAAATTGTCGAATTCTTCCAAATGCACTGCCGTTATGGCTTTATGTCAACTTCAGTAAGATGAAGAAGGTTAATTATCTTAAATATTTGATGTTAATGATTTGAAGCAACTCAATATCGACTGCTAAACGTGTATATACAAGAAAATCGACTTTATACCTGAATATAAGATTGTCGAATTTTTCCAAATGCATTGCCGTTATGGCTTTATGTCAACTTCAGTAAGATGAAGAAGGTAAAATTAACTTAAATATTTGATGTTAATGATTTGAAGCAACTCAATATCGACTGCTAAATGTGTATATACAAGAAAATCGACTTTATACCTGAATATAAGATTGTCGAATTCTTCCAAATGCACGCCGTTATGGCTTTATGTCAACTTCAGCAAGATGAAGAAGGTTAATTACCTTAAATATTTGATGTTAATGTTTTTAAGCAACTCAATATTGACTGCTAAGTGTGTATATACAAGAAAATCGACTTTATACCTAAATATAAGATTGTCGAATTTTTCCAAATGCACTGCCGTTATGGCTTTATGTCAACTTCAGTAAGATGAAGAAGGTTAATTAACTTAAATATTTAAATTAATGATTTAAGCAACTCAATATCGACTGCTAAATGTGTATATACAAGAAAATCGACTTTATACCTGAATATAAGATTGTGGAATTCTTCCAACTGCCCTGCCGTTATGGCTTTATGTCAACCTCAGCAAGATGAAGAAGGTTAATTAATTTTAAATATTTGATGTTAATGATTTGAAGCAACTCAATATCGACTGCTAAATGTGTATATACAAGAAAATCGACTTTATACCTGAATATAAGATTGTCGATTTTCTTCCAAATGCACTGCCGTTATGGCTTTATGTCAACTTCAGTAAGATGAAGAAGGTTAATTAACTTAAATATTTGATGTTTAATGATTTAAAGCAACTCAATATCGACTGCTAAATGTGTATATACAAGAAAATCGACTTTATACCTGAATATAAGATTGTCGAATTCTTCCAAATGCACTGCCGTTATGGCTTTATGTCAACTTCAGTAAGATGAAGAAGGTTAATTAACTTAAATATTTGATGTTAATGATTTGAAGCAACTCAATATCGACTGCTAAATGTGTATATACAAGAAAATCGACTTTATACCTGAATATAAGATTGTCGAATTCTTTTTCCAAATGCACTGCCGTTATGGCTTTATGTCAACTTCATAAGATGAAGAAGGTTAATTAACTTAAATATTTGATGTTAATGATTTGAAGCAACTCAATATCGACTGCTAAATGTGTATATACAAGAAAATCGATTTAATGCCTGAATATAAGAATGTCGAATTAGTCCAAATGCACTGCCGTTATGGCTTTATGTCAACTTCATAAGATGAAGAAGGTTAATTAACTTAAATATTTGATATTAATGATTTAAAGCAACTCAATATCGACTGCTAAATGTGTATATACAAGAAAATCGACTTTATACCTGAATATAAGATTGTCGAATTCTTCCAAATGCACTGCCGTTATGGCTTTATGTCAACTTCGAGTAAGATGAAGAAGGTTAATTAACTTAAATATTTGATGTTAATGATTTAAAGCAACTCAATATCGACTGCTAAATGTGTATATACAAGAAAATCGACTTTATACCTGAATATAAGATTGTCGAATTCTTCCAAATGCACTGCCGTTATGGCTTTATGTCAACTTCAGCAAGATGAAGAAGGTTAATTAACTTAAATATTTGATGTTAATGATTTAAAGCAACTCAATATCGACTGCTAAATGTGTATATACAAGAAAATCGACTTTATACCTGAATATAAGATTGTCGAATTCTTCCAAATGCACTGCCGTTATGGCTTTATGTCAACTTCAGATAAGATGAAGAAGGTTAATTAACTTAAATATTTGATGTTAATGATTTAAAGCAACTCAATATCGACTGCTAAATGTGTATATACAAGAAAATCGACTTTATACCTGAATATAAGATTGTCGAATTCTTCCAAATGCACTGCCGTTATGGCTTTATGTCAACTTCAGTAAGATGAAGAAGGTTAATTAACTTAAATATTTGATGTTAATGATTTAAAGCAACTCAATATCGACTGCTAAATATGTATATACAAGAAAATCGACTTTATACCTGAATATAAGATTGTCGAATTCTTCCAAATGCACTGCCGTTATGGCTTTATGTCAACTTCGATAAGATGAAGAAGGTTAATTACTTAAATATTTGATGTTAATGATTTGAAGCAACTCAATATCGACTGCTAAATGTGTATATACAAGAAAATCGACTTTATACCTGAATATAAGATTGTCGAATTCTTCCAAATGCACTGCCGTTATGGCTTTATGCCAACTTCAGCAAGATGAAGAAGGTTAATAATCTTAAATATTTGATGTTAATGATTTGAAGCAACTCAATATCGACTGCTAAATGTGTATATACAAGAAAATCGACTTTATACCTGAATATAAGATTGTCGAATTCTTCCAAATGCACTGCCGTTATGGCTTTATGTCAACTTCAGCAAGATGAAGAAGGTTAATTAACTTAAATATTTGATGTTAATGATTTGAAGCAACTCAATATCGACTGCTAAATGTGTATATACAAGAAAATCGACTTTATACCTGAATATAAGATTGTCGAATTCTTCCAAATGCACTGCCGTTATGGCTTTATGTCAACTTCAGCAAGATGAAGAAGGTTAATTAACTTTTAAATATTTGACGTTAGTGATTTGAGGCAACTCAATATCGACTGTTAAATGTGTATATACAAGAAAATCGACTTTATACCTGAATATAAGATTGTCGAATTCTTCCAAATGCACTGCCGTTATGGCTTTATGTCAACTTCAGTAAGATGAAGAAGGTTAATTAACTTAAATATTTGATGTTAATGATTTGAAGCAACTCAATATCGACTGCTAAAATGTGTATATACAAGAAAATCGACTTTATACCTGAATATAAGATTGTCGAATTCTTCCAAATGCACTGCCGTTATGGCTTTATGTCAACTTCAGTAAGATGAAGAAGGTTAATTAACTTAAATATTTGACATTAATGATTTAAAGCAACTCAATATCGACTGCCAAATATGTATATACAAGAAAATCGCCTTTGTGCCTTAAAATAGGGTTGTGGAATTCTTCCAAATGCACTGCCGTTATGGTTTTATGTCAACTTCAGCAAGATGAAGAATGTTAATTATCTTAAATATTTGATTTTTATGATTTGAAGCAACTCAATATCGACTGCTAAATGTGTATATACAAGAAAATCGACTTTATACCTGAATATAAGATTGTCGAATTCTTCCAAATGCACTGCCGTTATGGCTTTATGTCAACTTCAGTAAGATGAAGAAGGTTAATTAACTTAAATATTTGATGTTAATGATTTAAAGCAACTCAATATCGACTGGTTAATGTGTATATACAAGAAAATCGACTTTATACCTGAATATAAAGTGGTCGAATTCTTCCAAATGCACTGCCGTCATGGCGTTATGTCAACTTTAGTAAAATGAAGAATGTTAATTATCTTAAATATTTGATGTTAATGATTTGAAGCAACTCAATATCGACTGCTAAATGTGTATATACAAGAAAATCGACTTTATACCTGAATATAAGATTGTCGAATTCTTCCAAATGCACTGCCGTTATGGCTTTATGTCAACTTCAGCAAGATGAAGAAGGCTAATTTGTCTGAAATATTTGATGTTAATGATTTGACGCAATTCAATATCGACTGCTAAATGTGTATATGCAAGAAAATCGACTTTATACCTGAATATAAGATTGTGGAATTCTTCCAAATGCACTGCCGTTATGGATTTATGCCAACTTTAGCAAGATGAAGAAGGTTAATTATCTAAAATATTTGATGTTAATGATTTGAAGCAACTCAATATCGACTGCTAAATGTGTATATACAAGAAAATCGACTTTATACCTGAATATAAGATTGTCGAATTCTTCCAAATGCACTGCCGTTATGGCTTTATGTCAACTTCAGTAAGATGAAGAAGGTTAATTAACTTAAATATTTAAATTAATGATTTAGGGCAACTCAATATCGACTACCAAATGTGTATATACAAGAAAATCGAATTTATACCTAAATATAAGATTGTCGAATTCTTCCAAATGCACTGCCGTTATGGCTTTGTGTCAACTTCAGCAAGATGAAGAATGTTAATTATCTTAAATATTTGATATTAATGATTTGAAGCAACTCAATATAAACTGCTAAATGTGTATATACAAGAAAATCGACTTTATACCTGAATATAAGATTGTCGAATTCTTCCAAATGCACTGCCGTTATGGCTTTATGTCAACTTCGGTAAGATGAAGAATGTTAATTAACTTAAATATGTTAAATTAGTGATTTAAGCAACTCAATATCGACTGCTAAATGTGTATATACAAGAAAATCGACTTTATACCTGAATATAAGATTGTCGAATTCTTCCAAATGCACTGCCGTTATGGCTTTATGTCAACTTCAGTAAGATGAAGAAGGTTAATAAACTTAAATATGTTAAATTAATGATTTAGGGCAACTCAATATCGACTACTAAATGTGTATATACAAGAAAATCGACTTTATACCTGAATATAAGATTGTCAAATTCTTCCAAATGCACTGCCGTTATGGCTTTATGTCAACTTCGGTAAGATAAAGAAGGTTAGTTAACTTAAATTTGTCAAATTAATGACTTAAAGCAACTCAATATCGACTGCTAAATGTGTATATACAAGAAAATCTACTTTATACCTGAATATAAGATTGTCGAATTCTTCCAAATGCAGTGCCGTTATGGCTTTATGTCAACCTCAGTAAGATGAAGAAGGCCAATTATATTAAATATTTGATGTTAATGATTTATAGCAACCCAAAAATGTGTATATACAAGAAAATCGACTTTCTACCTGAATATAAGTTTGTCGAATTCTTCCAAATGCACTACCGTTATGGCTTTATGCCAACTGCAATAAGATGAAGAAGGGCTGTTAAATTAAATATGTTAAATTAATGATTTAGAACAACTCCACATCGACTGCTAACTGTGTATATGCAAGAAAATCGACTTTATACCTGAATATAAGATTGTCGAATTCTTACAAATGCGCTGCCGTTATGGTTTTATGCCAACTTCGGTAAGATGAAGAAGGCTAGTTAACTTAAAAAAGTAACAATATTGATTTAACGCAAATCAATATCGTTTGCTAAATATGTATATACAAGAAAATCGACTTTATACCGGAATATAAGATTGTCGAGTTCTTCCAAATGCACTGCCGTTATGGCTTTATGTCAACTTCAGCAAGATGAAGAATGTTAATTATCTTAAATATTTGATGTTAATGATTTGAAGAAACTCAATATCGACTGGCTTTACGTCAACTTCGGTAAGATGAAGAAGGTTAATTAACTTAAGTATGTTAAATTAATGATTTAGGCAACTCAATATCGACTACTAAATGTGTAAATACAAGAAAATCGGCTTTATACCTGAATATAAGATTGTCGAATTCTTCCAAATGCACTGCCGTTATGGCTTTATGCCAACTTCAGCAAGATGAAGAAGGTTAATTATCTTAAATATTTGATGTTAATGATTTGAAGCAACTCAATATCGACTGCTAAATGTGTATATACAAGCAAACCGACTTTATACCTGAACATAAGATTGTCGAATTCTTCCAAATGCACTGCCGTTATGGCTTTATGCCAACTTCAGCAAGATGAAGAATGTTAATTATCTTAAATATTTGATGTTAATGATTTGAAGCAACTCAATATCGACTGCTAAATGTGTATATGCAAGAAAATCGACTTTATACCTGAATATAAGATTGTCGAATTCTTCCAAATGCACTGCCGTTATGGCCTTATGTCAACTTCGGTAAGACGAAGAAGGTTAATTAACTAAGATGTGTTAAGTTGATGACATAAGGCAACTCAATATCGACTGCTAAATGTGTATATACAAGCAAACCGACTTTATACCTGAATATAAGTTGGTCGAATTCTTCCAAATGCACTGCCGTTATGGCTTTATGTCAACTTCAGCAAGATGAAGAAAGTTAATTACCTTAAATATTTGATGTTAATGATTTGAAGCAACTCAATATCGACTGCTAAATGTGTATATGCAAGAAAATCGACTTTATACCTGAATATAAGATTGTGGAATTCTTCCAAATGCACTGCCGTTATGGCTTTATGCCAACTTCAGCAAGATGAAGAAGGTTAATTATCTTAAATATTTGATATTAAGGATTTGAAGCAACTCAATATCGACTGCTAAATGCGTATATACAACAAACCGACTTTATACCTGAATATAAGGTGGTCGAATTCTTCCAAATGCACTGCCGTTATGGCTTTATGCCAACTTCAGCAAGATGAAGAAGGTTAATTATCTAAAATATTTGATGTTAATGATTTCAAGCAACTCAATATCGACTGCTAAATGTGTATATACAGGTAAATCGACTTTATACCTGAATATAAGATTGTCGAATTCTTCCAAATGCACTGCCGTTATGGCTTTATGTCAACTTCGGTAAGATGAAGGAGGCTAGTTAACTTAAAAAAGTTACATTAACGATTTAAAGCAAATCAATATCCATTGCCAAATATGTATATGCAAGAAAATCTACTTTATACCTGAATGTAAGATTGTCTAATTCTTCCAAATGCACTGCCGTTATGGCTTTACGTCAACTTCATCAAGATGAAGAAAGTTAATTACCTTAAATATTTTATGTTATTGATTTAAAGCAACTCAATAGTGACTGCTAAATGTGTATATGCAAGAAAATCGACTTTATAACTGAATATAAGATTGTCGAATTCTTCCAAATGCACTGCCGTTATGGCTTTATGTCAACTTCAGCAAGATGAAGAAGGTTGATTATCTTAAATATTTGATGTTAATGATTTCAAGCAACTCAATATCGACTGCTAAATGTGTATATACAAGAAAATCGACTTTATACCTGAATATAAGATTGTCGAATTCTTCCAAATGCATTGCCGTTATGGCTTTATGTCAACTTCAGCAAGATGAAGAAGGTTAATTATCTAAAATATTTGATGTTAATGATTTCAAGCAACTCAATATCGACTGCTAAATGTGTATATACAGGTAAATCGACTTTATACCTGAATATAAGATTGTCGAATTCTTCCAAATGCACTGCCGTTATGGCTTTATGTCAACTTCGGTAAGATGAAGGAGGCTAGTTAACTTAAAAAAGTTACATTAATGATTTAAAGCAAATCAATATCGATTGCTAAATATGTATATACAAGAAAATCTACTTTATACCTGAATGTAAGATTGTCTAATTCATCCAAATGCACTGCCGTTATGGCTTTATGTCAACTTCATCAAGATGAAGAAAGTTAATTACCTTAAATATTTGATGTTAATGATTTAAAGCAACTCAATATTGACTGCTAAATGTGTATATGCAAGAAAATCGACTTTATAACTGAATATAAGATTGTCGAATTCTTCCAAATGCACTGCCGTTATGGCTTTATGTCAACTTCAGCAAGATGAAGAAGGTTGATTATCTTAAATATTTGATGTTAATGATTTCAAGCAACTCAATATCGACTGCTAAATGTGTATATACAAGAAAATCGACTTTATACCTGAATATAAGATTGTCGAATTCTTCCAAATGCACTGCCGTTATGGCTTTATGTCAACTTCAGCAAGATGAAGAAGGTTAATTATCTTAAATATTTGATGTTAATGATTTGAAGCAACTCAATATCGTTTGCTAAATATGTATATACAAGAAAATCGACTTTTTACTTGAATATAAGATTGTCTAATTCTTCCAAATGCACTGCCGTTATGGCTTTATGTCAACTTCGGTAAGATGAATAAGGCTAATTAACTTAAATATTTGATATTAATGATTTGAAGCAACTCAATATCGACTGCTAAATGTGTATATACAAGAAAATCGACTTTATACCTGAATATAAGATTGTCGAATTCTTCCAAATGCACTGCCGTTATGGCTTTATGTCAACTTCGGTAAGATGAAGGAGGCTAGTTAACTTAAAAAAGTTACATTAATGATTTAAAGCAAATCAATATCGATTGCTAAATATGTATATACAAGAAAATCTGCTTTATACCTGAATGTAAGATTGTCTAATTCTTCCAAATGCACTGCCGTTATGGCTTTATGTCAACTTCAGCAAGATGGAGAAGGTTAATTACCTTAAATATTTGATGTTAATGATTTGAAGAAATTCAATATCTATTGCTAAATATGTATATACAAGAAAATCTACTTTATACCTGATTGTATAATTCTTCCGAATGCACTGCCGTTATGGCTTTATGCAACTTCAGCAAGATGAAGAATGTTAATTATCTTAAATATTTGATGTTTATGATTTGAAGCAACTCAATATCGACTGCTAAATGTGTATATACAAGCAAATCGACTTTATACCTGAATATAAGATTGTCGAATTCCTCCAAATGCACTGCCGTTATGGCTTTATGCACACTTCAGCAAGATGAAGAAGGTTAATATACTTAAATATGTTAAATAAGTGATTTAGGGCAACTCAATATCGACTGGTTAATGTGTATATACAAGAAAATCGACTTTATACCTGAATATAAGGTCTTCGAATTCTTCCAAATGCACTGCCGTTATGGCTTTATGTCAACTTCAGCAAGATGAAGAAGGCTAATTGTCTAAAATATTTGATGTTAATGATTTGAAGCAACTCAATATCGACTGCTAAATGTGTATATACAAGAAAATCTACTTTATACCTGAATATAAAATTGTCGAATTCTTCCAAATGCACTGCCGTTATGGCTTTATGTCAACTTCAGTAAAATGAAGAAGGTTAATTAACTTAAATGTTTGATGTTAATGATTTGAAGCAACTCAATATCGACTACCGAATGTGTATATACAAGAAAATCGACTTTATACCTAAAATACAAGATTGTCGAATTCTTCCAAATTCACTGCCGTTATGGCTTTATGTCAACTTCGGTAAGATGAAGGAGGCTAGTTAACTTAAAAAAGTTACATTAATGATTTAAAGCAAATCAATATCGATTGCCAAATATGTATATACAAGAAAATCAACTTTATACCTGAATGTAAGATTGTCTAATTCTTCCAAATGCACTGCCGTTATGGCTTTATGCCAACTTCAGCAGGATGAAGAATGTTAATTATCTTAAATATTTGATTTTTATGATTTGCAGCAACTCAATATCGACTGCTAAATGAGTATATACAAGTAAATCGACTTTATACCTGAATATAAAATTGTCGAATTCTTCCAAATGCACTGCCGTTATGGCTTTATGTCAACTTCAGTAAGATGAAGAAGGTTAATTAACTTAAATATGTTAAATTAGTGATTTAGGGCAACTCAATATCGACTGGTTAATGTGTATATACAAGTAAATCGACTTTATACCTGAATATCAAATTGTCGAATTCTTCCAAATGCACTGCCGTTATGGCTTTATGCCAACTTCAACAAGATGAAGAATGTTAATTATCTCAAATATTTGATGTTAATGATTTGAAGCAACTCAATATCGACTGCTTAATGTGTATATACAAGAAAATCGCTTTTATACCTGAATATAAGGTGGTCGAATTCTTCCAAATGCACTGCCGTTATGGCTTTATGTCAACTTCAGCAAGATGAAGAAGGCTAATTGTCTGAAATATTTGATGTTAATGATTTGAAGCAATTCAATATCGACTGCTAAATGTGTATAAGCAAGAAAATCGACTTTATACCTGAATATAAGATTGTCGAATTCTTCCAAATGCACTGCCGTTATGGCTTTATGCCAACTTCAGCAAGATGAAGAAGGTTAATTATCTAAAATATTTGATGTTAATGATTTGAAGCAACTCAATATCGGCTGCTTAATGTGTATATACATCTAAATCGACTTTATACCTGAATATAAAATTGTCGAATTCTTCCAAATGCACTGCCGTTTTGGCTTTATGTCAACTTCAGTAAGATGAAGAAGGTTAATTAGCTTAAATATGTTAAATTAGTGATTTAGGGCAACTCAATATCGACTACCAAATGTGTATATACAAGAAAATAGACTTTATACCTAAATATAAGATTGTCGAATTCTTCCAAATGCACTGCCGTTATGGCTTTGTGCCAACTTCCGCAAGATGAAGAATGTTAATTATCTTAAATATTTGATATTAATGATTTGAAGCAACTCAATATCAACTGCTAAATGTGTATATGCAAGAAAATCGACTTTATACCTGAATATAAGATTGTCGAATTCCTCCAAATGCACTGCCGTTATGGCTTTATGTCAACTTCAGTAAGATGAAGAAGGTTAATTAACTTAAATATGTTAAATTAGTGATTTAGGGCAACTCAATATCGACTGCTAAATGTGTATATACAAGTAAATCGACTTTATACCTGAATATAAAATTGTCGAATTCTTCCAAATGCACTGCCGTTATGGCTTTATGTCAACTTTGGTAAGATGAAGAAGGTTAATTAACTTAAATATGTTAAATTAGTGATTTAGGGCAACTTAATATCGACAACTGAATGTGTATATACAAGAAAATCGACTTTATACCTGAATATAAGGTGGTCGAATTCTTCCACATGCATTGCCGTTATGGCTTTACGTCAACTTCGGTAAGATGAAGAAGGTTAGTTAACTTAAATTTGTCAAATTAATGACTTAAAGCAACTCAATATCGACTGCTAAATGTGTATATACAAGAAAATCGACTTTACACCTGAATATAATATTGTCGAATTCCTCCAAATGCACTGCCGTTATGGCTTTATGTCAACTTCAATAAAATGAAGAAGGCTAATTTTTTTTTTTTTTTTTTTTTTTTCAAAATTTTATTTTATTTATTGAATCTGCTTTTTCTTAAAGCCTAACAATAAGTTATAGAATCTTAAATCTAATTAAAAACTAGACAGGCTCAAGCAAGTGATTGAGCTGTTTTGGTGATACGTTGCTCCTTAGTACGCTGGCATATCTCTTCTTTTAAGTCGTGTTTGATCGCAGGAATGTACCAAAGCATTAGCCAGAGGGTTTGGGTGATCTCGGAGTTTAGATATATATTTAATTCTGCTGTCTTCTACTTTTTTCTTTACCATAGGGATACCAAGGTCTTTATGGATATTTTCGTTACGCATGTACCATGGTGAACACGTGATTGTTCTAAGCATTTTTGATTGAAACCTTTGTAATATATCAATATTGGTTGCACAGGTCGTACCCCACAGTTGAATGCCATACATCCAAATCGGCTTTATGACCGCATTATACAAAAGCACTTTGTTGTCTAGGCTAAGTTTTGAGTTTTTATTTAAAAGCCAATTTAAATTTGCAGCTCTAATCTTCATACATGTTATTTTACTAGAGATGTGTTTTCTCCACGTGAGCCTTCTATCTAGGTGAATACCAAGATATGTTACTTCGTTCGCTTGGGGTACTAATATATTGTTTATTTTTACTGCCGGGCACATCTTTGGTCTTAGCGAAAATGTAATATGCTTACACTTCTGTTCATTCACGTTTATACGCCAGTTCGCTAGCCACTCTTCGACAGAACTTAAATTCTTCGCTAATATTCGTGATGCTAAAATGTGGCATTTGTTACGGCTCACTATAGCTGTGTCATCCGCAAAAGTTGAAGTTAATACATTATTAGCTGTTGGAAGATCTGCTGTATATATGATGTATAGTGTTGGGCCTAACACACTGCCCTGGGGTACACCAGCCCTTATCTGTCGTTCATCAGATATGAAATCTCCCACTTTTACCACAAATCGTCTATTTTTTAAATAAGACTCCAATGTTTTATACAGTTCTAAAGGTAGAATTTTTTTAATCTTGTATAAAAGACCTTCGTGCCACACCTTATCAAACGCCTGAGCTACATCTAAAAATATTGCTGAACAGTACTCCCTGTGCTCAAATGCTTTCCTTATCTCGTTAGTAATTCTATTTACTTGCTCTATTGTGCCATGTTTCGCACGAAAACCGAATTGATGCATGGGTATTGTATTATTTTCATGGAGGAAAGGAGTTATCTTTGATAGTAATACTTTTTCAAATACTTTTGAAAGACAGGGTAGAAGACTGATTGGTCTGTATGAAGACGGCTGTGTTAAGTCTTTCCCAGGTTTATCTATCAAGATAATCTGCGACTTTTTCCATGAAATTGGATAGTATCCGAAACTAAGAATTGCATTGAAGAGCAAAGAGAGCACCTCTACAGCAATAATTGGTAACTCAATTAGCATTTTTGGGGAAATATTATCATATCCCGGCGCCTTTTTTGAATTAAGTTCTTTGATGATACAAATAATTTCAGAAGGTGAGGTCTTAAGAGACTCTATCGACTCTTTAGCTGTGTTGGGTAAGATTGACAGCTTAAAGTTATTCTTTGGCAAATTGGGTTGAAATACCTTTTCTAGGTGATTTGCAAAACAATTAGCCTTTTCCTCGTCACTTCGAGCCCAATTTCCACCCAAGTCTCGTATTGGCATGTTGGAGTCAGTTGGTGGCTTCATGGACTTTTGGGCTTTCCAAAGGGAATTTTGCTTGTTTGAATTTGGACACAGCTTCTTTATATACATTTCGGTGTTCAATTCTTCCTCACGTTTGAGCGCTTTTTTTAATTTACGTACCGCAGCTTTCAATTGAAGCTGAGTGGAGGGGGAGCGATGTATCTGCCATTCACGTCTTGCACGCCTTTTTTCATTTACAAGCATTTCTATTTCTCTATTAGAGATTTTTCTGAAGCCAAGCGGATTACGAGTATATCTTTTGTTTGGTGTTGCTAAGACAGCTGCGCTGGTTATTATATCATTAACTTCTCTTATACTTTCGTCAATATCACTTTCTGTATTTATTTTGTACTCAATATTAATGTGGCTACTGACGTATTTTTTATATTTTAGCCAATTCGTTTTATAAGAAGTTAGACCCACTTTTGGATTAACGAATATGGGTTGTTCAAATAACTTTATCAGTACAGGAGAATGATCAGAAGATAGATCAGTACATGTATCAGCTGTTATGTGCGATTTATCTATATTTTTGATTACAGCAAAATCAATTAAATCTGGTATTTTCTTACGATCACTAGGCCAATATGTCGGCTTACCAGGAGATATTATTTCAAGGTTATTTTGCCTATTTATAACAGTTTGATACAACTGTCGTCCTTTCGGATTAATAAGACGTGAGCCCCAGTACGTGTGTTTTGCGTTGTAATCTCCACCTGCTAGAAATCTTTGACCTAGTGTTCCAAAAAAGTCTTTAAATTCGATTTCTGTAATTTTAAAACGAGGTGGACAGTATATAGCCGTAAGGTTTAGGTCACAACCCCGATTTTTTAGTGATATTGTTGTAGCTTGTAACTGTGGTGTAGCATGAGATTCTAGAGCATAATGGCTTAAACGATTTCTAATCAACACTGCCGTACCACCATGTGCTTTTCCATCCGGATGATTTGTAGCATATAGTCTAAATCCCGGTATATTGAAATTATTTTTATTTGTTAAATGAGTTTCTGATATAAGCATTACATCTATGTTTTTTTCAGACAGAAATCTAGTAATCTCTAATTTATGTTGGTTAACACCGTTAGCATTCCATATACATATATTTAGTAAGCTCATTTTTTACTTAATAAATTTTGCAGCATTTGATTTTGTAATTTTATTAAATCCTGGATCATGTTTTGCATGCTAGACATAAATTGTGTCATACACTGTGTAAGATTTATAATCATAGTTTCAATACCTCCATTTGGAGGATTTTGCGGCAGTTGCATTTGCACAGTGTTGCCTTTCACCACATTAGCATAGCTTCCTTGCATATTATTATTGGTAGAAGTAATAGGTTTTGAACTTTTCTCTGAGGTTATTATAATATCATTACGGGGTGTTTGTAGCATTTGGTTACGACGTGCTTGAATGCCCTGTGACAACTTCGATTTCAAATCTTTATATACAGGACAACCCCTGTAGTTAGCAGTGTGATTTCCTCCACAATTGCTGCATTTTTTATTTAATTCTTCTTTCTTAAGAGTGCATTTGGAAGTGGGATGTAAATCACCACATACCACACAAACACTTCGTAGAGTGCAATATGATTTAGTATGCCCATATTCTTGGCAGTTAGTACATTGTACCGGACCGTTTCTTTTATGTGGTTCTTCCACAGTTACTCTACGATGCAGCAAATATTTCAAATTATATATTGGATGGGTCTCATTTTTTTTAAGCTGATTCGAATTCGGCAACAATTCAATTTTAAACATTGGCTGTGGTATTTTGTTTCTATTAAATATATTTATAACTGTTTTAATTTCAAAACCACATTCTTCCAATGCTTCTTTGACTTCACTAGAGTCTACGGCGGACTCTATACCCTTGATTACAACAACTAGGCCCTTAGAGCTCTTCAGTTGATACGAATAAAAATTCTTGTTTTTATTTGACAAAAATTTAACTATGTCCATAAAACTTTTTTCAGTGTAGGACTGAATTTTTGTTTCATCTATATTGCCTTTTTTCAAAGGCACTATATGGAAATTGTTAGTACCTACAATTTTACTTAATTCAGCAACGAGAGCATTACTGCTACGCTCACGCAAATAAATTGGAGGGGGTTTGGCATTTACGACTGTGGTGGTACCCTTCGCAACGTCGTCTGAACACTTGCTTAGTAAGGCAAATCTGTTACCATTTAAAGCTCCCGTTTTATTCATATTTGGTGTGCCGACCTGAAATTTTTTAGGATTGACCGCTGCCTTTGAAGGACTTAATTTCCTTTTTATATTAACGTAGCGATCAATGCCAGTTTGCACAGACTGGCCTTTTTTTAATGGTACATTCTCACCTTGCGTTATGTTATTCTTCTCTGGCTGCGTGCTTGCTGGTACCTGCTTACTTGTTGGTGTGATCACTTTTGTTGATGGCCGTTGTTGATTGCCGTTCTCTGCTGCTTTTGTATTTTGTACGCTCTGCTTATGATGCTGCTCAGTTGTTCGCTTCGATGACTCATCATTCTCACCGTTGCCTTGTTTGTTGTTATGAGCTGTATTCGCAGGCTCGACAAAGCTGAAGTAGGCATTCAGAGAATGCCTACGGCCTTGTTGGTGGGGCTGCGATGCGCTCATGTTTTTTGTTTCTTTTATTGATTATTTCGCACTTATGTATTTGTTTTTTTTTATTATTTTGATTGTTTACAGAAAGTCTAATTTTTGTGTTTTTTATGTTTTTATTAACACTTACGGCGTTATTGCCTAACGCTTGCACCTAATGCACTTTTTTGGTATTTGTTTATTTTTATTTTTGTTTTTTAAAGAAAGTTTCTACGGAGCGCATCAATACACGTCCGTTTAGACTGAAAGCTCGCGGCTTTTTTTTTGCGGCTTTCAAATATTTGATGTTAATGATTTGAAGCAACTCAATATCGACTACTAAATGTGTATATACAAGAAAATCTACTTTAAACCTGAATATAATATTGTCGAATTCTCCCAAATGCACTGCCGTTATGGCTTTATGTCAACCTCAGTAAGATAAAGAAGGCCAATTATATTAAATATTTGATGTTAATGATTTATAGCAACCCAAAAATGTGTATATACAAGAAAATCGACTTTCTACCTAAATATAAGATTGTCGAATTCTTCCAAATGCACTGCCGTTATGGCTTTGTGCCAACTTCAGCAAGATGAAGAATGTTAATTATCTTAAATATTTGATATTAATGATTTGAAGCAACTCAATATCAACTGCTAAATGTGTATATGCAAGAAAATCGACTTTATACCTGAATATAAGATTGTCGAATTCCTCCAAATGCACTGCCGTTATGGCTTTATGTCAACTTTGGTAAGACGAAGAAGTTTAATTAACTTAAATATGGTAAAATTAGTGATTTAGGGCAACTCAATATCGACAGCTAAATGTGTATTGCCAGAAAATCGACTTTATACCTGAATATAAGATTATCGAATTCTTGCAAATGCACTGCCGTTATGGCTTTATGTCAACTTCAGTAAAATGAAGAAGGCTAATTAACTCAAATATTTGATGTTTATTATTTGAAGCAACTCAATATCGACTGCTAAATGTGTATATACAAGAAAATTTACTTTATATTTGAATATAAGATTGTCGAATTCTTCCAAATGCACTGCCGTTATTACTTTATGTCAACTTCAGTAAGATAAAGAAGGTTAATTAACTTAAATATGTTAAATTAGTGATTTAGGGCAACTCAATATCGACTACTAAATGTGTATGTACAAGAAAATCGACTTTATACCTGATTATAAGATTGTCGAATTCTTCCAAATGCACTGCCGTTATGGCTTTATGTCAACTTCAGCTAGATGAAGAAGGTTAATTATCTTAAATATTTCATCTTTATGATTTGAAGCAACTCAATATCGATTGCTAAATATGTATATACAAGAAAATCGACTTTATGCCTGAATATAAGATTGTCGAATTCTTCCAAATGCACTGCCGTAATGGTTTTATGTCAACTTCAGCAAGATGAAGAATGTTAATTATCTTAAATATTTGATGTTAATGATTTGAAGAAACTCAATATCGACTGGCTTTACGTCAACTTCGGTAAGATGAAGAAGGTTAATTAACTTAAATATGTTTAATTAATGATTTAGGTCAACTCAATATCGACTACTAAATGTGTAAATACAAGAAAATCGGCTTTATACCTGAATATAAGATTGTCGAATTCTTCCAAATGCACTGCCGTTATGGCTTTATGTCAACTTCAGTAAGATGAAGAAGGTTAATTATCTTAAATATTTGATGTTAATGATTTGAAGCAACTCAATATCGACTGCTAAATGTGTATATACAAGAAAATCGACTTTATACCTGAATATAAGATTGTCGAATTCTTCCAAATGCACTGCCGTTATGGCTTTATGTCAACTTCAGCAAGATGAAGAATGTTAATTATCTTAAATATTTGATGTTAATGATTTGAAGCAACTCAATATCGACTGCTTAATGTGTATATACAAGAAAATCGACTTTATACCTGAATATAAGATTGTCGAATTCTTCCAAATGCGCTGCCGTTATGGCTTTACGTCAACTTCGGTAAGATGAAGAAGGTTAGTTAACTTAAATTTGTCAAATTAATGACATAAGGCAACTCAATATCGACTGCTAAATGTGTATATACAAGCAAACCGAGTTTATACCTGAATATAAGTTGGACGAATTCTTCCAAGTGCACTGCCGTTTTGGCTTTATGTCAACTTCAGCAAGATGAAGAAAGTTAATTACCTTAAATATTTGATGTTAATGATTTAAGCAACTCAATATCGACTGCTAAATGTGTATATGCAAGAAAATCGACTTTATACCTGAATATAAGATTGTGGAATTCTGCCAAATGCACTGCCGTTATGGCTTTATGCCAACTTCAGCAAGATGAAGAAGGTTAATTATCTTAAATATTTGATGTTAATGATTTCAAGCAACTCAATATCGACTGCTAAATGTGTATATACAAGCAAATCGACTTTATACCTGAATATAAGAATGTCGAATTCTTCCAAATGCACTGCCGTTATGGCTTTATGTCAACTTTAGTAAGATGAAGAAGGTTAATTAACTTAAATATTTGATATTAATGATTTAAAGCAACTCAATATTGACTACTAAATGTGTATATACAAGAAAATAGACTTTATGCCTGAATGTAAGATTGTCTAATTCTTCCAAATGCACTGCCGATATGGCTTTATGTCAACTTCAGCAAGATGAAGAAGGTTAATTAGCTTAAATATGTGAAATTAATGATTTAAAGCAACACAATATCGACTGCTAAATGTGTATATACAAGAAAATCGACTTTATACCTCAATATAAGATTGTCGAATTCTTCCAAATGCACTGCCGTTATGGCTTTATGTCAACTTCTGTAGGATGATGAAGGCCAAATAACTCAGATAAGTTACACTAACGATTTAAAGCAAATCAATATCTATTGCCAAATATGTATATGCAAGAAAATCTACTTTATACCTGAATGTAAGATTGTCTAAATCTTCCAAATGCACTGCCGTTATGGCTTTATGTCAACTTTGGTAAGATGAAGAAGGTTAATTAACTTAAATATGTTAAATTAGTGATTTAGGGCAACTTAATATCGACTACTGAATGTGTATATACAAGAAAATCGACTTTATAACTGAATATAAGATTGTCGAATTCTTCCAAATGCATTGCCGTTATGGCTTTATGTCAACTTCAGCAAGATGAAGAAGGTTAATTATCTTAAATATTTGATCTTAATGATTTGAAGCAACTCAATATCGACTGCTAAATGCGTATATACAAGCAAACCGACTTTATACCTGAATATAAGATTGTCGAATTCTTACCAACTGCACTGCCGTTATGGCTTTATGCCAACTTCAGCAAGATGAAGAATGTTAATTATCTTAAATATTTTATGGTAATGATTTGAAGCAACTCAATATCGACTGCTAAATGTGTATATACAAGAAAATCGACTTTATACCTGAATATGAATTTATCGAATTCTTCCAAATGCACTGCCATTATGGCTTCATGTCAACTTTAGTAAGATGAAGAAGGTTAATTAACTTAAATATGTTAAATTAGTGATTTAGGGCAACTCAATATCGACTACTAAATGTGTATATACAAGAAAATTGACTTTATACCTTAATATAAGATTGTGGAATTCTCCAAATGCACTGCCGTTATGGCTTTATGCCAACTCCAGCAAGATGAAGAAGGTTAATTATCTTAAATATTTGATATTAATGATTTGAAGCAACTCAAAATCGACTGCTAAATGCGTATATACAAGCAAACCGACTTTATAC